>NC_047111.1:705849-735015 GCF_902500255.1 Thalassophryne amazonica
GTGTGTGTGTGTGTAAACACATCCACAAATGCATATAGTGACCTGTGTGTGTGTGTGTGTGTGTGTGTGTAACACATCCACAAATGCATATAGTGACCTCTGTGTGTGTGTGTGTGTGTGTGTGTGTGTGTGTGTGTGTGTGTAAACACATCCACAAATGCATATAGTGACCTGTGTGTGTGTGTAAACACATCCACAAATGCATATAGTGACCTCTGTGTGTGTGTAAACACATCCACAAATGCATATAGTGACCTCTGTGTGTGTGTGTAAACCCATTCACAAATGCATATAGTGACCTCTGTGTGTGTGTGTGTCTGTGTGTCTGTAAACACATCGACAAATGCATATAGTGACCTTTGTGTGTGTGTGTGTGTAAACACAGTGACCTGTATGTGTGTAAACACATCGACAAATGCATATAGTGACCTGTGTGTGTGTGTGTGTGTGTAAACACATCGACAAATGCATATAGTGACCTGTGTGTGTGTGTGTGTGTGTGTAAACACATCCACAAATGCATATAGTGACCTCTGTGTGTGTGTGTGTGTGTGTGTGTGTGTGTGTGTGTGTGTGTAAACACATCCACAAATGCATATAGTGACCTCTGTGTGTGTGTGTGTGTGTGTGTGTGTGTGTGTGTGTGTAAACACATCCACAAATGCATATAGTGACCTCTGTGTGTGTGTGTGTAAACACATCCACAAATGCATAGTGACCTGTGTGTGTGTAAACACATCCACAAATACATATAGTGACCTGTGTGTGTGTGTGTGTGTGTGTGTGTGTAAACACATCCACAAATGCATATAGTGACCTGTTTGTGTGTGTGTGTGTGTGTAAACACATCCACAAATGCATATAGTGACCTCTGTGTGTGTGTGTGTGTGTGTGTGTGTGTGTGTGTAAACACATCCACAATGCATATAGTGACCTGTTTGTGTGTGTGTGTGTGTGTAAACACATCCACAAATGCATATAGTGACCTCTGTGTGTGTGTGTGTGTGTGTGTGTAAACACATCCACAAATGCATATAGTGACCTCTGTGTGTGTGTGTGTGTGTGTAAACACATCCTCAAATGCATATAGTGACCTATGTGTGTGTGTGTGTGTGTCTGTAAACACATCCACAAGTGCATATAGTGACCTCTGTGTGTGTGTGTGTAAACACATCCACAAATGCATATAGTGACCTGTGTGTGTGTGTAAACACATCCACAAATGCATATAGTGACCTGTGTGTGTGTGTAAACACATCCACAAATGCATATAGTGACCTCTGTGTGTGTGTAAACACATCCACAAATGCATATAGTGACCTCTGTGTGTGTGTGTAAACCCATTCACAAATGCATATAGTGACCTCTGTGTGTGTGTGTGTCTGTGTGTGTCTGTAAACACATCGACAAATGCATATAGTGACCTTTGTGTGTGTGTGTGTGTAAACACAGTGACCTGTGTGTGTGTGTGTAAACACATCGACAAATGCATATAGTGACCTGTGTGTGTGTGTAAACACATCCACAAATGCATATAGTGACCTGTGTGTGTGTGTGTGTGTGTGTAAACACATCCACAAATGCATATAGTGACCTGTGTGTGTGTGTGTGTGTGTGTGTGTGTGTGTGTGTGTGTGTGTGTGTGTGTGTGTGTGTGTGTAAACACATCCACAAATGCATATAGTGACCTGTGTGTGTGTGTGTGTGTGTGTGTAAACACAGTGACCTGTGTGTGTGTGTGTGTGTGTGTGTGTAAACACATCCACAAATGCATATAGTGACCTGTGTGTGTGTAAACACATCCACAAATGCATAATGACCTGTGTGTGTGTAAACACATCCACAAATGCATATAGTGACCTGTGTGTGTGTAAACACATCCACAAATGTATATAGTGACCTGTGTGTGTGTGTGTAAACACATCCACAAATGCATATAGTGACCTGTGTGTGTGTAAACACATCCACAAATGTATATATTGACCTGTGTGTGTGTGTGTAAACACATCCACAAATGCATATAGTGACCTGTGTGTGTGTGTAAACACATGCACAAATGCATATACTGACCTGTGTGTGTGTGTGTGTGTAAACACATCCACAAATGCATAGTGACCTGTGTGTGTGTAAACACATCCACAAATACATATAGTGACCTGTGTGTGTGTGTGTGTAAACACATCCACAAATGCATATACTGACCTGTGTGTGTGTGTGTGTGTAAACACATCCACAAATGCATATAGTGACCTGTGTGTGTTTGTAAACACAGCCACAAATGCATATAGTAACCTGTGTGTGTGTGTAAACACATCCACAAATGCATATAGTGACCTGTGTGTGTGTAAACACATCCACAAATGCATATAGTGACCTGTGTGTGTGTGTAAACACATCCACAAATGCATATAGTGACCTGTGTGTGTGTGTGTGTGTGTGTGTGTGTGTGTGTGTGTGTGTGTGTGTGTGTGTGTGTGTGTGTGTGTGTAAACACATCCACAAATGCATATAGTGACCTGTGTGTGTGTGTGTGTGTGTGTGTGTAAACACATCCACAAATGCATATAGTGACCTCTGTGTGTGTGTGTAAACACATCCACAAATGCATATAGTGACCTCTGTGTGTGTGTGTAAACACATCCACAAATGCATATAGTGACCTGTGTGTGTGTGTGTGTGTGTGTGTGTGTGTGTGTGTGTGTGTGTGTGTGTGTGTGTGTAAACACATCCACAAATGCATATAGTGACCTCTGTGTGTGTGTGTGTGTCTGTGTGTGTCTGTAAACACATCCACAAATGCATATAGTGACCTCTCTCTGTGTGTGTGTGTGTGTGTGTAAACACAGTGACCTGTGTGTGTGTAAACACATCGACAAATGCATATAGTGACCTGTGTGTGTGTGTGTGTGTGTAAACACATCCACAAATGCATATAGTGACCTGTGTGTGTGTGTGTGTGTAAACACATCCACAAATGCATATAGTGACCTGTGTGTGTGTGTGTGTGTAAACACATCCACAAATGCATATAGTGACCTCTGTGTGTGTGTGTGTGTGTGTGTGTGTGTGTGTGTGTGTGTAAACACATCCACAAATGCATATAGTGACCTCTGTGTGTGTGTGTGTGTGTGTCTGTAAACACATCCACAAATGCATATAGTGACCTCTGTGTGTGTAAACACATCCACAAATGCATATAGTGACCTGTGTGTGTGTGTGTGTAAACACAGTGACCTGTGTATGTGTGTGTGTGTGTAAACACATCCACAAATGCATATAGTGACCTGTGTGTGTGTGTAAACACATCCAAAAATGCATATAGTGACCTGTGTGTGTGTGTGTGTGTAAACACATCCAAAAATGCATATAGTGACCTTTGTGTGTGTGTGTGTGTGTAAAAACACATCCACAAATGCATATAGTGACCTGTGTGTTTGTATGTGTGTGTGTGTAAACACATCCACAAATGCATGTAGTGACCTTTGTGTTTGTATGTGTGTGTGTGTGTAAACACATCCACAAATGCATATAGTGACCTTTGTGTTTGTATGTGTTTGTGTAAACACATCCACAAATGCATATAGTGACCTTTGTGTTTGTATGTGTGTGTGTGTAAACACATCCACAAATGCATATAGTGACCTTTGTGTTTGTATGTGTTTGTGTAAACACATCCACAAATGCATGTAGTGACCTTTGTGTTTGTATGTGTGTGTGTGTAAACACATCCACAAATGCATATAGTGACCTGTGTGTGTGTGTGTGTGTAAACACATCCTCAAATCCATAGTGACCTGTGTGTGTGTAAACACATCCACAAATGCATATAGTGACTTTTGTGTTTGTATGTGTTTGTGTAAACACCTCCACAAATGCATATAGTGACCTGTGTGTGTGTGTGTGTGTAAACACATCCTCAAATCCATAGTGACCTGTGTGTGTGTAAACACATCCACAAATGCATATAGTGACCTCTGTGTGTGTGTGTGTAAACACATCCACAAATGCATATAGTGACCTCTGTGTGTGTGTGTGTAAACACATCCACAAATGCATATAGTGACCTGTGTGTGTGTGTGTGTGTGTGTGTGTAAACACATCCACAAATGCATATAGTGACCTCTGTGTGTGTGTGTCTTTAAACACATCCACAAATGCATATAGTGACCTCTGTGTGTGTGTGTAAACACATCCACAAATGCATATAGTGACCTGTGTGTGTGTGTGTGTGTAAACACATCCACAAATGCATATAGTGACCTCTGTGTGTGTGTGTGTAAACACATCCACAAATGCATATAGTGACCTGTGTGTGTGTGTTTGTAAACACAGTGACCTGTGTGTGTGTGTGTGTAAACACATCGACAAATACATATAGTGACCTGTGTGTGTGTGTGTGTGTGTGTGTGTAAACACATCCACAAATGCATATAGTGACCTGTGTGTGTGTGTGTGTGTGTGTGTGTGTAAACACATCCACAAATGCATATAGTGACCTGTGTGTGTGTGTGTGTTCTTGTTTTTGTATCTTTGTGAGGACCAATCCCTGACGGAACACCAACATTGTGAGGACATTTCTCTTTGTGAGGACATTTTGCCTGGTCCTCACAAAGATAACTTGAGGATCAACTCCTTTGACCCTCCAGAACTACCTGTAAAATTTTCAGAGAGGGACCTCACAGTGATGTTAACTTCGGAAGTGTGTGTGCAAGGCTAGTGCTCGAGGGCTCCCCTGGTGAACAAGCTCTGGTACTGCAGGTAAATTCATGAGCAAGCAATCTGTTTTTCTGATTGGCTGATTTTTCCGATTGGCTGTTCCAGTCATGTGAGTGCATGCATGACTGTTGTTTAACAGGATGTAAGTCACAATCTGCTGCCTGCAACAGTTTAAAATGAAAAAAATAGACAGGATTATGGAAAGCCTAATTTTCAAACTTGACAATTCACGTTCATAAAACATACTGTTTATTATAGTATGCTATTAATTCAATTCAATTCAATTTTTTTTTATATAGCGCCAAATCACAACAAACAGTTGCCCCAAGGCGCTATTAGAATGACAAACCTCAAACATACAGTAATAAAACATAAAGTAATAATATTAAGGCAGTTACTGCTACATTCATTACCTTTTTTATTATTAAAAATAGAAAACAGATTCATTCTGTGTGCTGTACTGTAATTTTTGCAGTATTGAACTAATACTGTCAGAGTTGACTTTACACTGGGTCCACATGTTCCCATTCAGAAAGGAGTGAAAGTGATTCAAGCCAGAGTTTGTAATTTCTCCAAATATTAATAATAATAAAAAAAATTAAAATATTTTGAGTAAAAATTCAATACTGCACAACATATAATTGTTTACCACAATTTGTCACTCAGGGAATATTAGTGTTAATCTGTTAATTTTCCATGAAAGGAAAATTGAACTCTGTGTTGTTATTCCACTTGTTTTTCCTACTTTTTAAACACACTTACAAAATAATAATAAAAAATAAAAGCCATAACCCCTTAGCTTATACCTACATAGAATACAATGCAAAACATTTTCAGTAAAAAGGAGTTTTATATATACGAGGTCTCTTAGATAATAAACCGACCCTTATATATATTTTTTTTAACTATATGGATTTGAATGACGTGCGATTACACCAATCATGCTTGAACCCTCGTGCGCATGCGTGAGTTTTTTCACGCGTGTCGGTGACGTCATTTCCCTGTGGGCAGGCCTTGAGTGAGATGTGGTTCCGCCCTCTCGGCTGAATTCCTTTGTTTCACACGCTGCTCGAGACAGCGCGCGTTGCTTTATCAACATTTTTTCTGGACCTGTGAGGAATATCCAAGTGGACACTATTCGAGAAATTAAGCTGGTTTTTGGTGAAAAGTTTAACGGCTGATGAGCGATTATGGGGTGTTTCTGTCGGTGTAAGGCCTTCCCACGGAGCGGGACGTCCTGCAGCGCTTCCAGGCGGCGGCGTCGGCCTGTTTTGAGCTGAAAACATCCTAATTTAAGGCTTAATTCACCCAGGACGTCGTGAGAGAACAGAGAAGATTCAGAAGAGGCCGGCATGAGGACTTTATGCGGACATTCCACTGTTTAAGGACATTTTTTAATGAAAGACGTACGCGCAAATTCACCGAGTCGTTTCCGTGACGACTCGGCAAATCTGTGTGCGCCGCGACAGGAAAAACACCTCCGTGTTGAAAACCATTTGTAAAATTCAGGCGGCTTTTCATGGCTTTCAACAAGTGAGTAACTGAGAAATTGTTTAACAGCTTGGGCATGTTCCAACTTGTCCGTTAAGGTTTCCAACGGAGGTGTTTTTCCTGTCGCGACCCCCCGCGGTCGGGTCGAGCCTGACACGCGACTCTTCCCGCACGTTCTTTCATTACAAAATGTCCATTAACAATGGAATTTCCGACTAAACTCCTCATGCCGACTTCTTCTGAAAGTTCTCTGTTCTCTGACGACTTACTGGGTCAACTGAGCCTGAAATGTGGAAGTTTTCAACTTGAAACGGCGAGACGCTGCCGCCTCGAAGCGCAGATCACCATCAGGCGCCGTGGGCCGTCCTTAAAGCGACACTACCAGACCAAAATCTCTCATCAGCCGTTAAAATTTTTACCGAAAACCAGCTAAATTTATCGAATGGTGTCCACTCAGTTGTGCCTTACAGTTTTGAAAAAATTTTATCAAACAAAGCAGCAGTCTCTGAGCCATTCCTAAACAATGAAAAAACGACGAGAGGGTGGGCCACTCCTCACTCAAAGACTGCCCACAGGCGAATGACGTAACCGACAGGAGTGAAAAAACTCTCGCATGCCCACAAGGGTTCAAGCATGTCTGATCACACGTGATTCAAATCCATATGGTTTTTGAAAAAAATAATAAGGTCGGATACTTTTCTAATAGACCTCGTGTGTGTATATATATATATATATATATATATATATATATATATATATATATTATGTACTCAACAAAAATATAAACGCAACACTTTTGGTTTTGCTCCCATTTTGTATGAGATGAACTCAAAGATCTAAAACTTTTTCCACATACACAATATCACCATTTCCCTCAAATATTGTTCACAAACCAGTCTAAATCTGTGATAGTGAGCACTTCTCCTTTGCTGAGATAATCCATCCCACCTCACAGGTGTGCCATATCAAGATGCTGATTAGACACCATGATTAGTGCACAGGTGTGCCTTAGACTGCCCACAATAAAAGGCCACTCTGAAAGGTGCAGTTTTGTTTTAATGGGGGGGGGGATACCAGTCAGTATCTGGTGTGACCACCATTTGCCTCATGCAGTGCAACACATCTCATTCACATAGAGTTGATCAGGTTGTCAATTGTGGCCTGTGGAATGTTGGTCCACTCCTCTTCAATGGCTGTGTGAAGTTGCTGGATATTGGCAGGAACTGGTACACGCTGTCGTATACGCCGGTCCAGAGCATCCAAAACATGCTCAATGGGTGACATGTCCGGTGAGTATGCCGGCCATGCAAGAACTGGGACATTTTCAGCTTCCAAGAATTGTGTACAGATCCTTGCAACATGGGGCCGTGCATTATCCTGCTGCAACATGAGGTGATGTTCTTGGATGTATGGCACAACAATGGGCCTCAGGATCTCGTCACGGTATCTCTGTGCATTCAAAATGCCATCAATAAAATGCACCTGTGTTCTTCGTCCATAACAGACGCCTGCCCATACCATAACCCCACCGCCACCATGGGCCACTCAATCTACAACATTGACATCAGAAAACTGCTCACCCACACGACGCCACACACGCTGTCTGCCATCTGCCCTGAACAGTGTGAACCGGGATTCATCCGTGAAGAGAACACCTCTCCAATGTGCCAAACGCCAGCGAGTGTGAGCATTTGCCCACTCAAGTCGGTTATGACGATTAACTGGAGTCAGGTCGAGACCCCGATGAGGACGACGAGCATGCAGATGAGCTTCCCTGAGACGGTTTCTGACAGTTTGTGCAGAAATTCTTTGGTTATGCAAACCGATTGTTTCAGCAGCTGTCCGAGTGGCTGGTCTCAGACGATTTTGGAGGTGAACATGCTGGATGTGGAGGTCCTGGGCTGGTGTGGTTACACGTGGTCTGCGGTTGTGAGGCTGGTTGGATGTACTGCCAAATTCTCTGAAACGCCTTTGGAGACGGCTTATAGTAGAGACATGAACATTCAATACACGAGCAACAGCTCTGGTTGACATTCCTGCTGTCAGCATGCCAATTGCACGCTCCCTCAAATCTTGCGACATCTGTGGCATTGTGCTATGTGATAAAACTGCACCTTTCAGAGTGGCCTTTTATTGTGGGCAGTCTAAGGCACACCTGTGCACTAATCATGGTGTCTAATCAGCATCTTTTCAGGCTCCAATTTCAGGCTCCTCTCCTGTGGAACCAGCTCCCAATTCAGATCAGGGAGACAGACACCCTCTCTACTTTTAAGATTAGGCTTAAAACTTTCCTTTTTGCTAAAGCTTATAGTTAGGACTGGATCAGGTGACCCTGAACCATCCCTTAGTTATGCTGCTATAGACGTAGACTGCTGGGGGGTTCCCATGATGCATTGTTTCTTTCTCTTTTTGCTCTGTATGCACCACTCTTAGTGATCGATCTCTGCTCCCCTCCACAGCATGTCTTTTTCCTGGTTCTCTCCCTCAGCCCCAACCAGTCCCAGCAGAAGACTGCCCCTCCCTGAGCCTGGTTCTGCTGGAGGTTTCTTCCTGTTAAAAGGGAGTTTTTCCTTCCCACTGTAGCCAAGTGCTTGCTCACAGGGGGTCGTTTTGACCGTTGGGGTTTTACATAATTATTGTATGGCCTTACCGTACAATATAAAGCGCCTTGGGGCAACTGTTTGTTGTGATTTGGCGCTATATAAAAAAATTTATTGATTGATTGATTGATCTTGATATGGCACACCTGTGAGGTGGGATGGATTATCTCAGCAAAGGAGAAGTGCTCACTATCACAGATTTAGACTGGTTTGTGAACAATATTTGAGGGAAATGGTGATATTGTGTATGTGGGAAAAGTTTTAGATCTTTGAGTTCATCTCATACAAAATGGGAGCAAAACCAAAAGTGTTGCGTTTATATTTTTGTTGAGTATATATATATATATAAAGTAGTATGATTAATAAATGGAACAGTGTTGACTGTTTGGAACAGTGTTGACTGGTTTCCAAAGTAAAGGTCCAACAAGATCAGTGTCCATTGGACACGGGCATGACTTTTATTGTGTATATAAAATAATTAGTTCGTAGCAGAATAATCATTTTTCCTGCAAGTTGGCCACTGATAACAGCTCTAATCGCTTCCTGAATCACAGGGGAGCCCTTAGCTGGAGCCGTTCGTGCACGCCTGTGTAACAAGCTGCAGAAAACATTTGGAGCCACCTGAAAAGGTAATTATTTGTCATGTTTGTCATGTTTACATTGTCCTGGCTTGGTAAAAGAGTTGTGTGTTCTTTCCTTCTTGTGTGCAGCTGTTAAATATGTTTATGAGAGATTTAACATCTTTTTATAATCGTTCAGACGAGCTGCGCTCTGATGTTATCCACTGACGCAACCACTTGCTCAGTTCACTTCTTCTTTACTCCACTTGACGAGCTGCATGTTGTGTTGGCGATTACGTAGCATGACATTTATGTGTGAAGGAATTTTTTTTTTTTTTCATTTCAAAATTCTCTTTGTACAATAGCACAGTTTACTCTCCAGCATGACACAGGTTGTGCTTGTGGGTGAATCAAAGTCGTGCAAGTGTCAGTGGGCCTTAAGCATGACACATGGTGCTAACTGTTCCTTTTTAAAACCCTATTAACTAAATGAATAACTGACATCATCTTTTACCAAAATTATAGCAACTTTTAACTTTTGACCCATGCACAAACTGAAATTCACCTTTGCCACCATTCTTTTCATTTTTAACCCCATAACTCCATAACATTCAGTCACAGATAGTCCAAACTATACCTTTTTGGAATCATTGTGATCAGACAAATAATGTGGTGTAGCTTTCAATATTTGATTGGAGGATTTTTTAATTTTGACCCCTGTGTAATTCTTCATTTGACTCCTACCTGTCTGCCTGTTGAAATTTTAGTGGTTAATGTGCTTTTACAAAAGAGTAATGTGTAAGGAATATGTGTGCCAATTTTGGTGCTTGTTACCAGAAATGAACAGTTGTTACAGGTATCTGCTCCAGTAGTGGCCAAGACTCAAAAAGGCCTCTAATTAAGGAGATACCTCAACCGGAGGTATAACAAGTTGAAAGTTGATATCATTTTGACCGTGAGGATGTCTAGTTTCTGAAAAATGATGTTGTAGTTGCAGCTTCTGTGTACAACATGTTGAATTAACCCATTGTTTGCCGAAAACCACAAAAAAATTGGAATATCCAGTTTTTCAATTATTTCTTGAAATATGCAACCCGAATTTCATCCAAACTTAATTATATGGACTTATTTGACATAAGAGACCTTGAGTGATATAAATCAAGATATTTGAAGAACTTTGAAACACTTTATGACAAAAAGTATACTCAAAATATTAAAAATCTGCATATTTAACGGAAATATGTGCTACCATTCTCATCATGTGAGCCAAATATTAGTATAATTTGGCTTAATTTCCAGAAAACCTGGAAATTGCATTTTTTAAATGATTTTTGAAAAACAAAGGTTAATTTGACATGTTATACACAAAAGCTGCAACTACATCAACATTTCTCAGAAATTAGACATCCTCACGGTTAAAATGATACCAATTTCAAGTTGTTATACCTCCGGTTGGGGTACGATCTAAATCTCCCGGTTCTGGCCAGTGGACTATCAGGACAGTGGGTTCACGGTTCAGGGTGGGGGAAGGGAATCCCAGCTCTGCCAGGGAGTGGCACAAATGAATTCTGCTTCAACATGAAGTGACACAGCTAAAACATCTGATTGTCTGTGTCTCTTTGTTTGAGTATCTGTGTTTTTTGTTTGAGTGTCTGATTGTCTGTGGTTCTCTTTGTTCGAGTGTCTGATTGTCTGTGGTTCTCTTTGTTCGAGTGTCTGATTGTCTGTGGTTCTCTTTGTTTGAGTGTCCGTGTCTGTATGTCATTTTGTTTGATTGTCTGTGTGTCATTTTGTTTGAGTGTCTCTCTTTGTTTGAGTGTCTGTGTCTGTGATTGTCTGTATCTTTTGTTTGAGTGTCTCTCTTTGTTTGAGTGTCTGTGTCTGTGATTGTATCTTTTGTTTGAATGTCTGTGATTGTCTATATCTTTTTGTTTGTCTGTGTCTGTGATTGTCTGTCTTTTTGTTTGAGTGTCTCTCTTTGTTTGAGTGTCCGTGTCTGTATGTCATTTTGTTTGTCTGTGTGTCATTTTGTTTGAGTGTCTGTGTCTGTGATTGTCTGTATCTTTTTGTTTGAGTGTCTGTGTCTGTGATTGTCTGTATCTTTTGTTTGAGTGTCTGTGTCTGTGATTGTCTGTATCTTTTGTTTGAGTGTCTGTGTCTGTGATTGTCTGTATCTTTTGTTTGAGTGTCTGTGTCTGTGATTGTCTGTATCTTTTTGTTTGAGTGTCTCTCTTTGTTTGAGTGTCTGTGATTGTCTGTATCTTTTGTTTGAGTGTCTGTGTCTGTGATTGTATCTTTTTGTTTGAGTGTCTCTCTTTGTTTGAGTGTCTGTGATTGTCTGTATCGTTTATTTGAGTGTCTGTGTCTGTGATTGTCTGTATCTTTTTGTTTGAGTGTCTCTCTTTGTTTGAGTGTCTGTGATTGTCTGTATCTTTTGTTTGAGTGTCTGTGTCTGTGATTGTCTGTATCTTTTTGTTTGAGTGTCTCTCTTTGAGTGTCTGTGATTGTCTGTATCGTTTGTTTGAGTGTCTGTGTCTGTGATTGTCTGTATCTTTTTGTTTGAGTGTCTGTGTCTCTGGACATCATGAAATCACACCATCATGACACAGTATGTTTAAGAGTTGTCAGTCTGTCCTGAGTGATTTCAGGACAGTGGGTTTAGGGTGGGGGAAGGGAATCCCATCTCTGCCAGGCTGTGCAACAAATGAATACTGCTTCAGTGACACAGCGAAAACATGTGATTATCTGTGTCTCTCTGTTTGAGTGTCTGATTGTCTGTGGTTCTCTTTGTTTGAGTGTCCGTGTCTGTATGTAATTTTGTTTGATTGTCTGTGTGTCATTTTGTTTGAGTGTCTGTGTCTGTGATTGTCTGTCTTTTTGTTTGAGTGTCTCTCTTTGTTTGAGTGTCTGTGATTGTATCTTTTGTTTGAGTGTCTGTGTCTGTGATTGTCTGTCTTTTTGTTTGAGTGTCTCTCTTTGTTTGAGTGTCTGTGATTGTCTGTATCTTTTGTTTGAGTGTCTGTGTCTGTGATTGTCTGTCTTTTTGTTTGAGTGTCTCTCTTTGTTTGAGTGTCTGTGTCTGTGATTGTCTGTATCTTTTTGTTTGAGTGTCTCTCTTTGTTTGAGTGTCTGTGATTGTATCTTTTGTTTGAGTGTCTGTGTCTGTGATTGTCTGTATCTTTTTGTTTGAGTGTCTCTCTTTGTTTGAGTGTCTGTGATTGTCTGTATCGTTTGTTTGAGTGTCTGTGTCTGTGATTGTCTGTATCGTTTGTTTGAGTGTCTGTGTCTGTGATTGTATCTTTTTGTTTGAGTGTCTCTTTGTTTGAGTGTCTGTGATTGTCTGTATCGTTTGTTTGAGTGTCTGTGTCTGTGATTGTCTATATCTTTTTGTTTGAGTGTCTGTGTCTCTGGACATCATGAAATCACACCATCATGACACAGTATGTTTAAGAGTTGTCAGTCTGTCCTGAGTGATTTCAGGACAGTGGGTTCAGGGTGGGGGAAGGGAATCCCATCTCTGCCAGGCTGTGCAACAAATGAATACTGCTTCAGTGACACAGCGAAAACATGTGATTATCTGTGTCTCTCTGTCTATTTTGTGTGTGTCTTTTTGTTTGAGTTTCTGAGTCTGTGATTGTCTGTCTCTTTGTTTGCTTGTGTCTGTGTCTGTGTCTCTTTCTTTGAGTGTCTGTGTCTCTGATTGTGTGTCTTTTTGTTTGAGTGTCTGTCTCTGAGTGTCTGTGTCTTTTTGTTTGAGTGTCTGTCTCTGATTGTCTGTGTCTTTTTGTTTGAGTTTCTGAGTCCAATTGTCTGTGTGTCTCCTTGTTTGAGTGTCTGTGTCTCTGTCTCTTTCTTTGAGTGTATGTCTCTGATTGTCTGTCTTGTCTCTGATTGTCTGTGTGTCTCTGTTTGAGTGTCTGTATCTTTTTGTTTGAGTCTCTCTCTTTGTTTGAGTGTCTGTGTCTCTGGACATCATGAAATCACACCAGGTTTACATGGAGACACAGTATGTTTAAGAGTTGTCAGTCTGTCCTGAGTGATTTCAGGACAGTGGGTTCAGGGTTCGGGTGGGGGAAGGGAATCCCAGCTCTGCCAGGCTGTGCAACAAATTCAAAATTCTGCTTCAGGATGAAGTGACAGCTAAAATATGAAAATCACACCATCACCTGCTCCTAAATACTCAACACCCAATACTTAACATTTAACAATTTTTAAATATATTTGAAGCATGTGAAAATTTTTTATGAGAAAAAGTTTTTTTTTTTTATTAAGTAAATATTTGATTTAATTAATGTCTGATGCACAATGTGTTGTACTCTGAGTTATAAATGTCACAGTTAAAGTAGTGTTGTAATAACTGTGCTGAGTCATTGCTGAAGCTGAAATCTCTTCATATTAAATGTGGGTGACAGTGGGTCATAGATGGAGTGTGGGGGAGGGGATCCACCAATCAAATCTGGCCCGCCAGTCTCCTCACAGCAACTGATGCCTTCAAACAACATGCGAAAAAATGACGTGTTTAAAACCTTGTTTGCTGAATATTGAAGAATCCCCAAACTATTTGGGTGAAACTTTTCATGTGAATGTAATTAACTTTATGAGTAGTATTAAGTTAAAAAGTAATTGTATCATTTTATTTAAAACTTTTTCCAACGTGAAGAAGACCCATGTAAAGTTTTGGCCTTTCCTATGAACTTGAATGTGACACCATGCGTCGGACACTAATGGAGAGGCTGAAGGCTCGTCACACACGCTGTGAAGAAAGATGGAAGAAAGCACAAACAGAGAGAATTAACAGAGAGCGTGAAAAAACTCTTACACTCATCAAGGTAAGGCATTTCTTTTAATCTCATTTAAACTGCTTCTTTGGTTTTTAAAAACGGGATTTCAATGCTGTGTAGCTAGCTTTAGCATTAGCCTCCGATCTAAGCTAACCTGTAAAATGAAGCAAAAGTGCCTTTCAGAAGACCAAAGTCGTCTTTTTTTTTTTGGTCAGTTTCTAAAATAGCAATACTCAGCTGGTCTTCAGTTAAAGTAAAATATAACAGGCTGTACAGTAGCTTATGATAGTACAAATCAAATTTCTACTTTGTATATGTTTGCATACATGGAGACAATTTTCTGTGTTTTGAAAATCAGAATTACATTACATTACATTACAATAAAAACACATGTGCAATCATTTACAAACTGTTAATTACTTGGGTCTTATAAAATCATGGGTTTATAGCCCCTCTCTCATTCACAGGCTCATTTGACACACCTGTTGTTAAAATTATTATTTCAGTAACATCTGATTGTGTCTGTTATTCCTGGAAAATGCCTGTGCAGATGGTATGAATTCAGTTTATGTTACTTTGAGTCTGCTGTTAATGATGGTTTTGTATTGGAGAGCTTCACATTCACAGGTGTTGCTAATATTTTTACTTCCTAAATGATTTATGTAGAGGACACAAACCACACGTTCTCTTTCTGCTGTCCAGAACAGCAGCACCATTAACTGTGAGCTTTGTAGTAAAATACGTTCAATTTGGGTTTATCTATGCTTTGTGTTTGTTGGTCTGAAACATTTTTTTCATACTTCAAATATTTACTGAGTTCTTCTTCACAGATGATGAAAAAAACTGAAAATGAGGCAGAAGAGAAATTGGTATGTTTACCTTTCAACTTATTTCTTATTTTGATATGGGCCATAGAAGAATAGTTCCAGGTAGAGTTCCTTTGTACAGAGACTAGTGACTAGGGTTCTCACCAAGATATTTTTTTCTCAGTGTAATGGGATGGAAAAATCACCCTAAAAAGCCAGGGGTTTGTGGGATGCTTGGGATGTCCCAAGCTTTTGCATTATGGGCTTATAAAGGGGCCTCTTTGTCAGCCTGAATATACCAAAACCTGAAGTCTGGACAGAAGAAGAGAACATCTGTGGGCTTCAAAATGTTAGGAAAGTGGCTCCAAAAACTTGACCAATTTAGGGTTGAAGCTACAGAGGAGACCTTCATCTGGTTAACACTAGAACTACCAGAGTGGTGCCAAATGCCACTTCTTCCTTTCATGACCAAAGTGGTGCCAAATGGCACTGCTGGGGTCATTTACAACTCATTAGGCCACCTTTTCTTATGTAAGTGCAGCCATTAGATCGGAATGTGGCAGTACCAGAGTGACCGGCAGTTTGAACCTGTGAGAATGTTCAGTTTTCCCTTGTATTATGGTGAGAAATAAATATGTTTATTATGTTGTGGGTCATTTTGGCCCGTATTGTTTAAATCCACTCAAAACAGTCAAAAATGAAATTGAACTAATCAGAACTTTATTTTAGATTATACAGACATTGAAGAGATGAGAAGAAGAGATATACAGTTCAAACACTGTCAAAAAACTCCTGTTTCCAATTTTTCCCTCTTGACAAACACTTTTTTTTCCATTTACCTTGCCTCATTATCTCAGATATTCAGTGTTCAACATTTGCCCCACATGATGCACAGAATGTGACTGTGCTTTCTGCAGATGTAATTCTTGCACCTCGTACAACAAATACTTGTTTTATTGTCACCTTGATAGGGACAGACTTGGCATCTTTTGCATTTCTTTGCACCTGTATCCAAAGGATCCATTGTGGGTTGGTCAGATGCCCTTCTCTGGACCTTTGTGATGAAAGCTGCAGCTGCTGGGGGTCGAGCTGGCCTGGCCCGATTCTGGATCTTGGGAGTGATGAGTGCTTTGCCTAGTTCTTCCAGGAAAAGTAAACGTCTGTACAGTTTGCTGGCATTCCACTGCTGGTTGATCTCAATCCACAGCACATAGGCATTGTACGCAGACACGTCCACAATGTTGTAGAAAACCACCAAGAGTCAACGGTCAGTCTTGCACTGGCAGCTATATGTTGCTGTGACTTTGTCAAGATTGTCAACTCCTCCTTTGGTGGAGTTGTAATCCAGGATCATCTGTGGCTTCATGTCCTCTCTCGTGCTCAGAGATGCATCTTTGTGCATCGTGCTCATCACAAGAACATTCTTGTTTCTCTTTGGGAAGTAAGAAACAAGTGTTTTCTCTGTGAAAGCAAATTGTGAGGAATGCAGAGGTCTTTCTTGCATCATCAGAATCTCACAATGAAGTTCTGTCTTATTTTTTCTGACTGTTCCCAAAATAGTCAGCTTTCTATCCTGAAGTTCTGAAACGGACAGCGTCTTCTGAACGGAACGAGGGGCTCATCGACAGTGACATTGGGGCCAGGATTATACAATAAAGGCAGGATTTCGACCCATTTATCCCAGACATCTCTGATCGCTGGAAGCTTGTCTCTTTCTCGTTGAGCAGCTCTGGTGTCATGGTTGTCAACTTGGATCACATGAGAGATCATGTGAAATGTCTCCAAAGACATTGTTGCTCCGAAGATTGGCCTTCCATTCTCTTCATCCCATAAACTTGCCGTTGCTTCACCCTTTGACCTATATACTCCAGCTAACACATGAATTCCAATGTAAGCATGCAAGTCAATTGGATCCAGTGGCTACCATTTCTCTTGAAAAACATGCCTTCCCTCCAAGTTCGTCACGTCGAGGATTATCTTCTCTATGGGTGGGGATATGAAGAGCTGAAATGCTGATTCAATATCATCAATTCTTGTTACAGCAAATCTTGTCGGACCAGGAGTCATTTTGATGACATTAGAAGATGACAATCTGCCACGACTTTGGTGTGGTGATGTTGACCATTTTATTTCACCGTCCTTAGATGTCCATGTCCCCTGTGTGAATGATTGTTGCATTTCTTGGTTTTCATCAGATGAAGGGACACCGGCAGACGCATCCTCTGAATCATCCTCATTGTGGTAAAATTGACAATCTGGATCATCAGTAGCATTGTCCTCTGGCTCTGAAGGATCCCCCATCTCTGAAATCCTCTGCATCACTATCCCAGATCATAAGCTGCGACAAAACTTCTTCAGATGTAAATCGTCTGGAGCTCATTTTTGGTGTATTTCTCAAAGAAAGGCCATGGAAACAGTGACACGAACAGGGGAGAGAAAGTCCCTCTTCCACCACACCTGGTTCTGAATGGCAATTCAGAGGCAATCAAAATAAAGTAGATCAAAGAGACGTGTTTATTTTGGATTTGAACAACCACTTTGTGTCTGGGTCAAAATGACCCGCAACATCATTTTGTATACAAGCTCTGCAGACACTCCACAACACATCAAAGTGTTCAGATTTTACACAGCAGTTCATGACCCTAGATGAGGAAAAGTCATAAAATTTCATGGTAAAAAAGTGAGGATAACCTGCACTTTGGCCAACACAAAAATTGAAATGGGTCAAATTGACCCGCAGCAAGGGTTTTAAAAACATTCACAATGGCGACTTTAATCAGCAGAAAAGTGAGTCACAAGTGACATGCTTAAATGGCTTTTACTGAGGTTGATGGAAAAAAAAAAGATAATTTCTCTAGGTTGATTGTGGACCTGCTGATCATCTTCTCATTACACACCCTCAGAAACAATGTAACAGCCCAACTTAGAGATTGGACCGATTCGATCTCGGATCGGTATCAGGTTCGAATACAGACGTAATTCACGTATCGGAAAATACTGATCCAACCTGTGACATTTTCTGATACCGGAGAAGAGCCACTGTGAATCCTCTCAACCACTATTGTTTGCTCTCTGCTTGTTTGCTGCTCAACAGGCGGAGGAGGGGGGAGGTTTTCTGAAGCCAGGCTGTTTGAGAGAGCTATCTTCCTCAGTGTTCTAGCTGCGAGTAGCGTCAAATTTCTGCCCGGCTCTCGGGTTTAAATTGTCTGTTCCTCGAGCACGAATTTTCTGGAAAATTAACTGAGTTGTTGCTGAAAATGTAAGCTAAAAAGTTAGCCGCTATAATGTCCCGAGTAGGGATGTCCAGATCAGGTTTTTTTGGCCCCGATTTCGAGTCATCTGATTTTGAGTATCTGCTGATACCGAGTCCCGATCCGGTACTTTAAAAAACTGAATGAACAATGAACAAATGCTAAATATATAATAATTTCATTTTAATCACCTTATTTTATTATTTATCACTTAAACAGTGCACTTCTCCTTGAGGTAGCTTGAACAATCAAGTAATAATCTACCAGACTTAAAAAAATGTACAGATTTCCATGTTATTCTATTTTGTCTAAAAATAAATGTCCAAGGTTCCTTATGTTAAACAAGAAATTATCTAATCTGAAATAACAGGTAGTTTTAATTTACAGATGAAAGCTTTCTAAAGAACCATTTATTGATTTAGCTATTTTAATTACAAGTGTTGTAAACTTTTTTTAAACAGTAATCCGAAATTTTGAGGGAAGAAACAACAACAACAAACATTTCCAAGGATTTTTCTTCAGAAAACTGCTCTATAAATGAGCAGATCAGTGGTTTCTGCACTGATGTGTTTTGTACAGATCTGTGGTTTCTGCACCGATCTGTTTTGTAGAGATCAGTGGTTTCTGCTACTAGTCTTCCATGTTTTGGCCCGACGCGTCATTCCTATTGGACAGCGCGAAGCTACGTCACAGCTCAGAGCGTCAAAAGTTGGATTGGGTTGAACTTATGTTTTTTTTCTTTTGTTCAATAAAAAAAACAAAAGATTGGGTTGAACTTTGACCGAGTCAGCCTGCCGACAAGCGGCAATGCGTGCTCCTGTCAGA
Source organism: Thalassophryne amazonica (assembly GCF_902500255.1). Classification (NCBI taxonomy): domain Eukaryota; kingdom Metazoa; phylum Chordata; class Actinopteri; order Batrachoidiformes; family Batrachoididae; genus Thalassophryne; species Thalassophryne amazonica. The sequence goes on from NC_047111.1 coordinate 724,880, forward strand.
AGCGTTGCGTCAGAAGCCGAGCTAAAGCGACGCTTCTGACGCCTCTAAAAAGCAACGCGTCTCATTGAAAATAATGCTTTTTAGATCGATTCTTGACGCCTCTGACGCTTCCAATGCATGAAAGGCCCATTAATCTGCAATAATGAACTTGAAATAGCGCTGATCAAAATAATGAGGGTAAAATCTATGTCGGATTCCTGATCAGGATGCAACGTCCGATTTCGATCAAGTCTGAAATCACGTGATCGGGCCCGGTTTCCGATCACGTGATCGGATCGGGACATCCCTAGTCCCGAGGCTGTAAAACACCAGCTCAGCGTGCAGCCGAGGAGGGCAATGAACAGAGATTCTGTCCGCTGAAAGGGAAAAAAGTCTCCATTAAACTTTCAGGTCTCCTTTTTAAGAAAATCTTCATATAAAATCAACAATAATGATAATAATATTAAAGCAAACAGAGCTCTGGTATCGGATCAGAAAAGTATCTGTATCGGCAGATATCCAAATTCAGGTATCGGAATCAGATTGGAAGTGAAAAATTGTGGATCGGTGCAACCCTAGCTCAACTGCCGCATAATTTTTCAGGCAGCAGCATAAAGGGCTGTTACGCTGTTAAAATGCTGGTGAGAACCAAGTTTGTGGTCATTATGTATGACAGATCCTGCACAGCTGGAGGTGTCAATGGTGCAAGGTTGGACATGTTTGCTCGGAAGCAGAGGCCATATCAAATCAAATCAATTTTATTTATATAGCGCCAAATCACAGCAAACAGTTGCCCCAAGGCACTTTATATTGTAAGGCAAAGCCATACAATAATTACGGAAAAACCCCAACGGTCAAAACGACCCCCTGTGAGCAAGCACTTGGCGACAGTGGGAAGGAAAAACTCCCTTTTAACAGGAAGAAACCTCCAGCAGAACCAGGCTCAGGGAGGGGCAGTCTTCTGCTGGGACTGGTTGGGGCTGAGGGAGAGAACCAGGAAAAAGACATGCTGTGGAGGGGAGCAGAGATCGATCACTAATGATTAAATGCAGAGTGGTGCATACAGAGCAAAAAGAGAAAGAAACACTCAGTGCATCATGGGAACCCCCCAGCAGTCTAAGTCTATAGCAGCATAACTAAGGGATGGTTCAGGGTCACCTGATCCAGCCCTAACTATAAGCTTTAGCAAAAAGGAAAGTTTTAAGCCTAATCTTAAAAGTAGAGAGGGTGTCTGCCTCCCTGATCCGAATTGGGAGCTGGTTCCAGAGGAGAGGAGCCTGAAAGCTGAAGGCTCTGCCTCCCATTCTACTCTTACAAACCCTAGGAACTACAAGTAAGCCTGCAGTCTGAGAGCGAAGCGCTCTATTTGGGTGATATGGTACTACGAGGTCCCTAAGATAAGATGGGACCTGATTATTCAAAACCTTATAAGTAAGAAGAAGAATTTTAAATTCTATTCTAGAATTAACAGGAAGCCAATGAAGAGAGGCCAATATGGGTGAGATATGCTCTCTCCTTCTAGTCCCTGTCAGTATTCTAGCTGCAGCATTTTGAATTAGCTGAAGGCTTTTCAGGGAACTTTTAGGACAACCTGATAATAATGAATAGTCCAGCCTAGAGGAAATAAATGCATGGATTAGTTTTTCGGCGTAAAACCTGTGCCAATTCAACATGCAGATCCACCTTGGATTTGCTGTGGCGACCCCGAGTGCAAACAAGGGAGCAGCCGAAGGGATTTAATTTTAGAGATATTGCTCAAATGCAAAAAAGCAGTCCTACATATTTGTTTAATATGCGCATTGAATGACATATCCTGATCAAAAATGACTCCAAGATTTCTCACAGTATTACTAGAGGTCAGGGTAATGCCATCCAGAGTAAGGATCTGGTTAGACACCATGTTTCTAAGATTTGTGGGGCCAAGTACAATAACTTCGGTTTTATCTGAGTTTAAAAGCAGGAAATTAGAGGTCATCCATGTCTTTATGTCTGTAAGACATTCCTGCAGTTTAACTAATTGGTGTGTGTCCTCTGGCTTCATGGATAGATAAAGCTGGGTATCATCTGCGTAACAATGAAAATTTAAGCAATGCTGTCTAATAATACTGCCTAAGGGAAGCATGTATAAAGTGAATAAAATTGGTCCTAGCACAGAACCTTGTGGAACTCCATAATTAACCTTAGTCTGTGAAGAAGATTCCCCATTTACATGAACAAATTGTAATCTATTAGATAAATATGATTCCATACAAAGCAATTCCTCCTTGGTGTTTGCTCCGCAGGAAAACGAAGGAGAGGGGAGAGAGAGGGGAAGAGAGGACTTTTACATCAGCGCCTGTTGGTCACCTATGGCTTTCTGTGCCCATGTGACATCACAGCAGCGCTGTTATAGCAGCCACGTGGGCGCCTGCTGGGTGGCTTTAGACCAGCCACACAAAAACGCTCTTAACTTTAACATAAATGATCATACATGCCTACAACGTTTCATATGGAAACGCTGCATGTTCTCCTTGAATTGCTGGCTGTCTGAGTGGTGTCCAAAAAATGAGGTGGGCTTCATAGATAATTGGCAAAGCTTCTGGGGAAAACCTGGTCTTGTTAGGAGAGACGGCATCCATCCCCCTTTGGATGGAGCAGTTCTCATTTCTAGAAATCTGGCCAATTTTCTTAAATCCTCCAAACCGTGACTACCCAGGGTTGGGACCAGGAAGCAGAGTTCTAGTCTTACACACCTCTCTGCAGCTTCTCTGCCCCTGCCATCCCCTCATTACCCCATCCCCGTAGAGACGGTGCCTGCTCCCAGACCACCAGTAACCAGCAAAAATCTATTTAAGCATAAAAATTCAAAAAGAAAAAAATAATATAGCACCTTCAACTGCACCACAGACTAAAACAGTTAAATGTGGTCTATTAAACATTAGGTCTCTCTCTTCTAAGTCCCTGTTAGTAAATGATATAATAATTGATCAACATATTGATTTATTCTGCCTTACAGAAACCTGGTTACAGCAGGATGAATATGTTAGTTTAAATGAGTCAACACCCCCGAGTCACACTAACTGCCAGAATGCTCGTAGCACGGGCCGAGACGGAGGATTAGCAGCAATCTTCCATTCCAGCTTATTAATTAATCAAAAACCCAGACAGAGCTTTAATTCATTTGAAAGCTTGACTCTTAGTCTTATCCATCCAAATTGGAAGTATTATTTGTTATTATCTATCGTCCACCTGGTCGTTACTGTGAGTTTCTCTGTGAATTTTCAGACCTTTTGTCTGACTTAGTGCTTAGCTCAGATAAGATAATTATAGTAGGCGATTTTAACATCCACACAGATGCTGAGAATGACAGCCTCAACACTGCATTTAATCTATTATTAGACTCAGTTGGCTTTGCTCAAAATGAAATGTAAATGAGTCCACCCACCACTTTAATCATACCTTAGATCTTGTTCTGACTTATGGTATGGAAACTGAAGACTTAACAGTATTCCCTAACATTTACATTTACTCTGATGGACTACCCAGCAGTGGGGAATAAGTTTCATTACACTAGAAGTCTTTCAGAAAGCACTGTAACTAGGTTTAAGGATATGATTCCTTCTTCATGTTCTCTAATGCCATATACCAACACAGTGCAGAGTAGCTACCTAAACTCTGTAAGTGTGATAGAGTATCTCGTCAGTAATTTTACATCCTCATTGAAGACAACTTTGGATGCTGTAGCTCCTCTGAAAAAGAGAGCTTTAAATCAGAAGTGCCTGACTCCGTGGTATAACTCACAAACTCGTAGCTTAAAGCAGATAACCCGTAAGTTGGAGAGGAAATGGCGTATCACTAATTTAGAAGATCTTCACTTAGCCTGGAAAAAGAGTCTGTTGCTCTATAAAAAAGCCCTCTGTAAAGCTAGGACATCTTTCTACTCATCACTAATTGAAGAAAATAAGAACAACCCCAGGTTTCTTTTCAGCACTGTAGCCAGGCTGACAAAGAGTCAGAGCTCTGTTGAGCTGAGTATTCCATTAACTTTAACTAGTAATGACTTCATGACTTTCTTTGCTAACAAAATTTTAACTATTAGAGAAAAAGTTACTCATAACCATCCCAAAGACGTATCGTTATCTTTGGCTGCTTTCAGTGATGCCGGTATTTGGTTAGACTCTTTCTCTCCGATTGTTCTGTCTGAGTTATTTTCATTAGTTACTTCATCCAAACCATCAACATGTTTATTAGACCCCATTCCTACCAGGCTGCTCAAGGAAGCCCTACCATTATTTAATGCTTCGATCTTAAATATGATCAATCTATCTTTGTTAGTTGGCTATGTACCACAGGCTTTTAAGGTGGCAGTAATTAAACCATTACTTAAAAAGCCATCACTTGACCCAGCTATCTTAGCTAATTATAGGCCAATCTCCAACCTTCCTTTTCTCTCAAAAATTCTTGAAAGGGTAGTTGTAAAACAGCTAACTGATCATCTGCAGAGGAATGGTCTATTTGAAGAGTTTCAGTCAGGTTTTAGAATTCATCATAGTACAGAAACAGCGTTAGTGAAGGTTACAAATGATCTTCTTATGGCCTCGGACAGTGGACTCATCTCTGTGCTTGTTCTGTTAGACCTCAGTGCTGCTTTTGATACTGTTGACCATAAAATTTTATTACAGAGATTAGAGCATGCCATAGGTATTAAAGGCACTGCGCTGCGGTGGTTTGAATCATATTTGTCGAATAGATTACAATTTGTTCATGTAAATGGGGAATCTTCTTCACAGACTAAAGTTAATTATGGAGTTCCACAAGGTTCTGTGCTAGGACCAATTTTATTCACTTTATACATGCTTTCCTTAGGCAGTATTATTAGACAGTATTGCTTAAATTTTCATTGTTACGCAGATGATACCCAGCTTTATCTATCCATGAAGCCAGAGGACACACACCAATTAGCTAAACTGCAGGATTGTCTTACAGACATAAAGACATGGATGACCTCTAATTTCCTGCTTTTAAACTCAGATAAAACTGAAGTTATTGTACTTGGCCCCACAAATCTTACAAACATGGTGTCTAATCAGATCCTTACTCTGGATGGCATTACCCTGACCTCTAGTAATACTGTGAGAAATCTTGGAGTCATTTTTGATCAGGATATGTCATTCAAAGCGCATATTAAACAAATATGTAGGACTGCTTTTTTGCATTTACGCAATATCTCTAAAATTAGAAAGGTCTTGTCTCAGAGTGGTGCTGAAAAACTAATTCATGCATTTATTTCCTCTAGGCTGGACTATTGTAATTCATTATTATCAGGTTGTCCTAAAAGTTCCCTGAAAAGCCTTCAGTTAATTCAAAATGCTGCAACTAGATAACTAACGGGGACTAGGAGAGAGCATATCTCACCCATATTGGCCTCTCTTCATTGGCTTCCTGTTAATTCTAGAATAGAATTTAAAATTCTTCTCCTTACTTATAAGGTTTTGAATAATCAGGTCCCATCTTATCTTAGGGACCTCGTAGTACCATATCACCCCAATAGAGCGCTTCGCTCTCAGACTGCAGGCTTACTTGTAGTTCCTAGGGTTTGTAAGAGTAGAATGGGAGGCAGAGCCTTCAGCTTTCAGGCTCCTCTCCTGTGGAACCAGCTCCCAATTCAGATCAGGGAGACAGACACCCTCTCTACTTTTAAGATTAGGCTTAAAACTTTCCTTTTTGCTAAAGCTTATAGTTAGGGCTGGATCAGGTGACCCTGAGCCATCCCTTAGTTATGCTGCTATAGCCGTAGACTGCTGGGGGGTTCCCATGATGCACTGTTTCTTTCTCTTTTTGCTCTGTATGCACCACTCTGCATTTAATCATTAGTGATCGATCTCTGCTCCCCTCCACAGCATGTCTTTTTCCTGGTTCTCTCCCTCAGCCCCAACCAGTCCCAGCAGAAGACTGCCCCTCCCTGAGCCTGGTTCTGCTGGAGGTTTCTTCCTGTTAAAAGGGAGTTTTTCCTTCCCACTGTAGCCAAGTGCTTGCTCACAGGGGGTCATTTTGACTGTTGGGGTTTTACATAATTATTGTATGGCCTTGCCTTACAATATAAAGCGCCTTGGGGCAACTGTTTGTTGTGATTTGGCGCTATATATATATATAAAAAAAAAATTGAATTGAATTGAATGGCGGAGCGACTGCCGCTTTGTTCCATGAAATTTTTTTCAGGAACTGTTAGAGACAAGCAGCTGGAAACCATTCAAAAAATTTATCTGGCTTTCGGTGAAAATGTTACGGGCTTGGTAGAGAATAAAGAGTGTTACTGTCGCTTTAAGGACGGCTCCCAGCGGCTGTGGGGTGCACTGCGCGCAGATGCCGCCATCGACAGGCTGAGCGACCATTTCTTTCTAAACGGATGGCTGTATGGATCCCGGACCATCGTGTACAACTCTGGTTATCACAAGAGCTGGACATCAACCATTTTTCGGCAGATTTCACTTTTAACAAGAGATTTTGTCATGGAAAGTCGCGCGGAGGCTTCGTGCTTAACGACGGATTCGCTGCTGGAACGAGACAAAACAACCTCCGTTTTGGTCTCACAGGATGGCTTTGAGATGGTGTTCAGACAGTTGTCGGAGGTGTTTCAGTAGAGTGATTATCCGAGAAATTGTGGATGTGCCTGGACATGCCAGGACATGTCCTGTGAGGCTTCATCAGGGCGTTGCTTTGCGCCATGCGGGCCCGCTGCGATGCACGAAGCCTCTGCTCCTCTTTCCATGACAAAAACTCCTGTAACAGTCCTCACAAACAACACTCAGAACGGGGTCCTCACAATGTGGTAAAAACATGTATGTGTGTGTGTGTGTAAACACTCCACAAATGCATATAGTGACCTGTGTGTGTGTAAACACATCCACAAATGCATATAGTGACCTGTGTGTGTGTGTGTGTAAACACATCCACAAATGCATATAGTGACCTGTGTGTGTGTGTGTGTAAACACATCCACAAATGCATATAGTGACCTGTGTGTGTGTGTGTGTAAACACATCCACAAATGCATATAGTGACCTGTGTGTGTGTGTGTGTGTGTGTTTGTAAACACAGCCACAAATGCATATAGTGACCTCTGTGTGTGTGTGTGTGTGTGTTTGTAAACACAGCCACAAATGCATATAGTGACCTCTGTGTGTGTGTGTGTGTGTGTGTTTGTAAACACAGCCACAAATGCATATAGTGACCTCTGTGTGTGTGTGTGTGTGTGTAAACACATCCACAAATGCATATAGTGACGAGTGTGTGTGTAAACACATCCACAAATGCATATAGTGACCTCTCTGTGTGTGTGTGTGTGTCTGTAAACACATCCACAAATGCATATAGTGACCTCTCTGTGTGTGTGTGTGTGTGTGTGTGTGTCTGTAAACACATCCACAAATGCATATAGTGACCTCTCTGTGTGTGTGTGTGTGTGTGTCTGTAAACACATCCACAAATGCATATAGTGACCTCTGTGTGTGTGTGTGTGTGTGTGTGTGTGTCTGTAAACACATTCACAAATGCATATAGTGACCTCTGTGTGTGTGTGTGTGTGTGTGTAAACACATTCACAATGCATATAGTGACCTCTCTGTGTGTGTGTGTGTGTGTGTGTGTGTAAACACATTCACAAATGCATATAGTGACCTCTGTTGTGTGTGTGTGTGTGTGTGTGTGTGTGTAAACACATCCACAAATGCATATAGTGACCTCTCTGTGTGTGTGTGTGTGTGTGTGTGTAAACACATCCACAAATGCATATAGTGACCTCTCTGTGTGTGTGTGTGTGTGTGTGTGTGTGTAAACACATCCACAAATGCATATAGTGACCTCTGTGTGTGTGTGTGTGTGTGTAAACACATCCACAAATGCATATAGTGACCTCTGTGTGTGTGTGTGTGTGTGTGTGTAAACACATCCACAAATGCATATAGTGACCTCTGTGTGTGTGTGTGTGTGTAAACACATCCACAAATGCATATAGTGACCTGTGTGTGTGTGTAAACACATCCACAAATGCATACAGTGACCTCTGTGTGAGTGTGTGTGTGTAAACACATCCACAAATGCATATAGTGACCTGTGTGTGTGTGTGTAAACACATCCACAAATGCATATAGTGACCTGTGTGTGTGTGTGTGTAAACACATCCACAAATGCATATAGTGACCTGTGTGTGTGTGTGTAAACACATCCACAAATGCATATAGTGACGTGTGTGTGTGTGTAAACACATCCACAAATGCATATAGTGACCTGTGTGTGTGTGTAAACACATCCACAAATGCATATAGTGACCTGTGTGTGTGTGTAAACACATCCACAAATGCATATAGTGACCTGTGTGTGTGTGTGTGTGTGTGTGTGTAAACACATCCACAAATGCATATAGTGACCTCTCTGTGTGTGTGTGTGTGTGTGTGTAAACACATCCACAAATGCATATAGTGACCTCTCTGTGTGTGTGTGTGTGTGTGTGTGTAAACACATCCACAAATGCATATAGTGACCTCTGTGTGTGTGTGTGTGTGTGTGTGTGTGTGTAAACACATCCACAAATGCATATAGTGACCTCTCTGTGTGTGTGTGTGTGTGTGTGTGTGTGTGTAAACACATCCACAAATGCATATAGTGACCTCTGTGTGTGTGTGTGTGTGTGTGTGTGTGTGTGTAAACACATCCACAAATGCATACAGTGACCTCTGTGTGTGTGTGTGTGTGTAAACACATCCACAAATGCATATACTGAGCTGTGTGTGTGTAAATACATCCACAAATGCATAATGACCTGTGTGTGTGTAAACACATCCACAAATACATATAGTGACCTGTGTGAGTGTGTGTGTGTAAACACATCCACAAATACATATAGTGACCTGTGTGAGTGTGTGTGTGTAAACACATCCACAAATGCATATAGTGACCTGTGTGTGTGTGTGTGTGTAAACACATCCACAAATGCATATAGTGACCTGTGTGTGTGTGTGTGTGTAAACACATCCACAAATGCATATAGTGACCTGTGTGTGTGTGTAAACACATCCACAAATGTATATAGTGACCTGTGTGTGTGTGTAAACACATCCACAAATGTATATAGTGACCTGTGTGTGTGTGTGTGTAAACACATCCACAAATGTATATAGTGACCTGTGTGTGTGTGTGTGTGTAAACACATCCACAAATGTATATAGTGACCTCTGTGTGTGTGTGTGTGTAAACACATCCACAAATGTATATAGTGACCTCTGTGTGTGTGTGTGTGTAAACACATCCACAAATGTATATAGTGACCTCTGTGTGTGTGTGTGTGTAAACACATCCACAAATGTATATAGTGACCTCTGTGTGTGTGTGTGTGTAAACACATCCACAAATGTATATAGTGACCTCTGTGTGTGTGTGTGTGTGTAAACACATCCACAAATGTATATAGTGACCTCTGTGTGTGTGTGTGTGTGTAAACACATCCACAAATGTATATAGTGACCTCTGTGTGTGTGTGTGTGTAAACACATCCACAAATGTATATAGTGACCTCTGTGTGTGTGTGTGTGTAAACACATCCACAAATGTATATAGTGACCTCTGTGTGTGTGTGTGTGTAAACACATCCACAAATGTATATAGTGACCTCTGTGTGTGTGTGTGTGTAAACACATCCACAAATGTATATAGTGACCTCTGTGTGTGTGTGTGTGTAAACACATCCACAAATGTATATAGTGACCTCTGTGTGTGTCTGTAAACACATCCACAAATGCATATAGTGACCTCTGTGTGTGTGTGTCTGTAAACACATCCACAAATGCATATCAATCAATCAATCAATCAATCAATTTTTTATATAGCGCCAAATCACAACAAACAGTTGCCCCAAGGCGCTTTATATTGTAAGGCAAAGCCATACAATAATTACGGAAAAACCCCAACGGTCAAAACGACCCCCTGGCTACAGTGGGAAGGAAAAACTCCCTTTTAACAGGAAGAAACCTCCAGCAGAACCAGGCTCAGGGAGGGGCAGTCTTCTGCTGGGACTGGTTGGGGCTGAGGGAGAGAACCAGGAAAAAGACATGCTGTGGAGGGGAGCAGAGATCAATCACTAATGATTAAATGCAGAGTGGTGCATACAGAGCAAAAAGAGAAAA
>NC_047111.1:1035115-1211100 GCF_902500255.1 Thalassophryne amazonica
AATACTAGCTGATGTTAAATGACACAACAGGTAAGTTAGAACTAACGTTGCCACCAGGAGATCTGTGCTGCACTGATTCTGTCTGCTCGTCTTGATCAGCGATTTGGCACAAACACTTCAAGTTCAGTGGCTGAGAGAAAAGGAGGCTGGAGATGATTATCATACTGCACAAATCCCATTTTTTACATGCGTCATGAAGTGCCCAGACATGCGTATTTTACACACGTGTGCATCTGAAAGCGTTTTTTATGGGCTCCACATTACGGCGCATTTAATGTAAGTAAGTAAATTTCATTTATATAACACTTTTCATAGCCAGAGGAAGCCACAAAGTGCCGCACAAAAAAAGGCACTTTGGCATACAATCGATGCAATAAAAAGTAAATATTAGCAAATATAATGGTGTAGTCTTTAAATACGGCGACAAAAGTGCCATAATAACTGACAAAATGGTGTTTTTTACGGAGTATTTTTGGTGAAACGTGTCTGAAAGTGGCGTATTTGTGGCCCTCTTGGCTTGCCATGTATGTAAATGTGTGTCTGTAACTTCAGAGTGCGTTTACAGACATCAGTAAGTTTCTGTGCGTCTTACAAACCTCAGAAACAGACACTGGCTTTCAAAGAAGTTCAACTGGTTCTTGCTACCAAGCAGCTTCATCAGCAGCAGCATTAATTTTTCATCATCTTACCATGTGGCTCAGACTTCATTAATGAAGGAGAATTAATGTTTTATTTATACTTCTATCTGATGTTGAGCAACGCTGGTGAGTGTTCATCTGCATCCACAAACCATCAACACATCCCTGGAACTCCTGCAGTCTGGCGTGTGGTTTGTGCCCCAGCCAGAGGACGACTAATTAAAGGTCAACAGACGGCAGGATGGATCAGTATCGGGCGGGAGGTCTGTGCCAACACGACTCCGAGTAACAGTTCAGCTCTTTACTTCATTCTGTTTCAGACTTTTGTTTGCTTCAAGCGGGTGCTACTTGGAAATGGTAAATGGACTGCATTCATACTGGGCTTTTCCATCTGCATTAGACGCTCACCTGATGTCAGGCTGCTGCCATACAAGGTGCTCACTACACACCGGGAGCAACGAGGGGATTAAGGGCATTGCCCAAGGGCCCTTAGTGATTTTCCGGTCATGCTGGGATTTGAACCAAGGATCCTCTGGTCTCAAGTCCAACGCTTAACCACTAGACCATCACCTTTATTGATCCAGGTTTATTGAGGGAAACCTCAAAAAACCTTCAACTGAGCTCCAAAGTGCGATGGCACATCTCAAAGATGATGCTCAGGCTGGTTCCACGCCACCTTTTCAAAATGGCCCTTTTGGGTTTTTGAACACCAATCAATGTGTAGGTTTTCCATCCTAGTGTACATCAGTGATGGGGTACACAAATAAGGTGTATTATTTTGATACATTTAAAATATCCATCATCAGCCTGGTGACAGAATATCAGTAATTAGAATATTAAGACACAGATGAGGACAAAATTAACCCCCCACCCCTTTATGAAATTTAAAGATTCCCAAAACATTCCAAAGTGCTTTTTTTTAACAGAGAAATAAATTTTATTTTGCACAAAGAAGCTAATATCTTTTTCATTTTTATTTTCTGCAAAAAACAAAACCTACCAGGGTCGAAAGTATTTGCCCCTTTTAGCCCCTTTTTTAACTTTGGAATACTCAAAGCTTGTAAAATCAAATTAAAATTCAGTTTAGACTTGAGACAAGAACTGCAGGTGCTCACAAAGCAGGAGAATGAAGTACGAGTGCCTCCAAGTGTGAAGAACTGGAGTGAGAAGAATCATCAAGAAGTTCAAAGACCAGCCATACAGTAGAGAAGAAGCCTGGCAGAGCTTGGAAGTGAAACACTTCAGAGACTCTGGAAAGAAAAGTAGCGAGAGACATGTCTAAAGACCCCAGAACAACTGCCAGGACACTCGTGAAGGATTTAGGCAAGCCAGGAATGGTTGTCTTTAAAAAGACAATAATTGTAGAAATTGTGACGAGTGCAACTTCTGTCTGTCAAAGTCGATGTTCGGTTCTTTGGGTCACCGGTTAATAAAACAGTAAAAATTTAATTGGTATGGGAATCTGGTTAAAATATTAAGAGTAATTCATTTCAAATAATTCATTTTATCCAGTCATTTCAGTTGTAAGTTTATATATATCCCCGTAATCCTTTATTATATTTGGTACATGACGGTCGTTAAAACTGAGCATGTGCGGTTGCGCTCATATTAGTAAAGTGTCGTCACTTATCATCAACCCATCGTCAGGAGAACACAGCCCGTTGGTATGTAGCAACTTCTAAACTGTGAAATGTGTACTGAAAGTTACCAATTGCTAATGTACCTTGCTTCAGAAGCAGTTTAAAGCACAGTTAGTTTGTAATTATTTACTTTACTGCGCTATGTCTGTGTAGCACGAAAGAAAGTTGGTTAAATTGCATCACGTGTGGTGCGTGGCATGTGGGGAGCGTGCTCTCGGTTAGCCATATTAGCTGCAGCCACAACGGTGTGTTTGGTGATTACCAAGCTGAATAATGTAGCGGACGATAGCGTGGTAGGCTTTAAAGGAGTCGCGCTAGTCTAAAGGGCTGTCTCTGTGCGTCAAATTGGGCTTTATGCACTGTGCCAGTCGGAGCATGGGGGAGCTGCTGTAAATTCTGTTCATTTCTGTTTGTTTTCAGGTTTATGACCTGTGGTCTGTTCTGTCTGAAATTACAATAAACTATAAAACTAAAGACTAACACGAGTCATACCAGGTGTGCTGCCTGTCACTAACCCATTCAGAGGGTGTAATCAAAACATCCAACCAGTCATAAACCAAAGGCTACCAGTCAACATTGTGGCCTGGGTTTGAAGCCAGTACAGAGTCCGGACCTTCCATACACTTTCTACTCAACTGTTAGCCTGTAAGCTATAGAAGAAGACAAACTAACAACATGACAGAAGAGAAGAAAATGGAGAGGTTAAGGCAAAAGCGTATAGTGGCCCAGGCTGCATTCACCAAATGAGCCAACCATCTCATCTTGCGGGCGGAAGCACTAGAAGAGAATGAGCTCAAGAGCGAGTGGAGAAACTTTAAAGGGGAACACACCAAAGTTACAGACGCAGGACTTGACTATGCCATGGCCCTGCGAGAATTGCAGGATGAAGAGGCCACAGAGAAGGCGGATCAGGTCAACAGGAAAATAATGGAATGTGACCATAAGTTTGATGATGTTAAGGATCTTGTCTTAAATAGCCTCTGGGCCAGGTTTGCTGAGGAGCTCTCATAGAAAGAGGCCGGCTCAGCCCTGGATCAAGCGGAAGAGACTGATCACCTGAAGATGAGCAGGATGGAGCGCGATTTGGCAAATAAAGACTTCAAAAGAGAAGTTGATGAAGTCGACAGACTAGTTGCAGAGTGGACAGACATGATCCCTCGAGCCAAGTTTACAAATTCAAGAGACGACTGCAGGAAGCTGAGGAAGCGACTTGAGAGACTAAGCGATAAGTGGGCATGGCGGCGAAACAGTTGGTCTGACGACGAAGAGGAGCAGAAAGAACAGGTGAAACTAGATATTGCGGAGAAAAAGAACCAAGACGAGCAAGCTGCGTCTATACATTCTGACCCTAACATTAACCTGTCCTGTCCCATAGATAGTCATACCCCTGTAAGAGAAGTCCGGCCTAACCCTCCTGGCATTCCCACCTATCTCAGCTATGGTGTACTTCCAGACAGTGCAAGCACACCACTGCAAGTCCAAGGAGCTCCCGGCATGTACCCTGGGCCACTCAGCGACAAACCACAGATCACCCTGGAACGAGCTCGCCTGTCCACAGTTTCTGGTAACATGAGAGATTAGTACCGCTGGAAAGCTGAATGGGAGGAACTTCAGCAGCTAGGGAACCCCCATGGAATAGAAAACATACGTAAGTTTCATATTCTTGGAAGCCTAGACGACAAAGTCAAGAGAGACCTCGTATTGTCCAGCTGCGGATCTGCCGAAGATGTCTTCAGACTCTTGGACAACAAGTACGGAAACAAGCCTAAAATAGAGTTGCTTATCTCAAGAGAAGTGCATGGACTGCCACCTGTCAAGGGAAACAACCCCAGAAAGACAATCAAGCTGTCGAAAGAGCTCTTCGTGACCTTCAAGTCCTAGGGGAAGAAGATGCTGTGAAAAAGCGGCTTGTGGCGCAGTCGATTGAGAGCAAGCTGCCAGATTCCCTGAAAGAAAAGTGGCTAACATATAAGAACGATCCAATGAGCGGCTTCTCCACAAGGAATCACTTTGATTGCTTACTGGAGTACCTAAAGAAACAGGAAGACATTCTTGAGGAGTTGGATCAGCTTCAACCCAGCTCAAAAGACTATACTGAGAAGTCACAGGAAAAGAGTAAAGAAAAGAAAGCATTTACCAAAGCTACATCTACTCAAAGGGGCTCTCAACCTAGTTTTTGCATAAGCTGTGGGGACGAAGGGCATGCAGGCAGACCCTCTGCCTGCAAAGCCTTCAAGAAGCTTAACCTGTCAAGCAAAAAGGCTCAGCTAAAGAAGTCAGGAGTGTGCTTCAAATGCTTACGCTTCCAAGATGAAGATGGCAGCTGCAGTCAAAAGTTCCTGTTTTCTAAAGAAGACTGTCGGAAAGGAGGGTCCTCAGATCACAACTACTTGCTCTGCCCGTTGCCACCAACAAAAAAGAACGATAAAAAGAACGAAGAGCAGAGCAACGCAAAAGTGGAAAAGAAAGGACTTGGATTGACTAACAGACAAGAGGAAGTCCTTGCCAAACTTTCGCCCAAGCTGAAAACAGAGGTTAAAGAAGTGTTCTCAAATAAGATCTCAATGGCAAGGTACCAGTAGATTCAGTAGATTCTCACAAATCCAACAAGACCAAGCATTCATGATATGCACACTCTTAAGGCTATGAAATTGGGCTATTAGTAAAAAAAAAAGTAGAAAAGGGGGTGTTCACAATAATAGTAGCATCTGCTGTTGACGCTACAAACTCAAAACTATTATGTTCAAACTGCTTTTATATCAATCCTGTGAATCACTAAACTAGTATTTATTTGTATAACCACAGTTTTTCATGATTTCTTCACATCTGTGAGGCATTCATTTTGTTGGTTTGGAACCAAGATTTTGCTGGTTTACTAGTGTGCTTGGGGTCATTGTCTTGTTGAAACACCCATTTAAAGGGCATGTCCTCTTCAGCATAAGGCAACATGACCTCTTCAAGTATTTGACATATCCAAACTGATCCATTGATACCTGGTATGCGATATATAGGCCCAACACCATAGTAGGAGAAACATGCCCATATCATGATGCTTGCACCACCATGCTTCACTGTCTTCACTGTGAACTGTGGCTTGAATTCAGAGTTTGGGGGTCGTCTCACAAACTGTCTGTGGCCCTTTGACCCAAAAAGAATAATTTTACTCTCATCAGTCCACAAAATATTCCTCCATTTTTCTTTAGGCCAGTTGATGTTTTCTTTGGCAAATTGTAACCTCTTCTGCACATGTCTTTTATTTAACAGAGAGACTTTGATGGGGGATTAGTTGTCACATAAAGAGTAAAGAGAAAACAATGGACCTAAAACAGAACGCCGTGAGCCACACTGCAGAAAACTCAGATGTTGTGCCATTAAATGTGGTCTGATATGCAAGACTGACCTCGACCATAAAAGTATCTAAAATGCTGAAGTAATTTTCAAAGTCTATGAAGTGCAGCCAGTCTGTACTGTGTAAATCTGGTCCTGTCAGCTTTCACAAGCTAAGCAGAATGAGTCGTGGTTAGTACTGGGATGGGAGACCTCTTCAGAAGACCAGGACAAAGTGTTTCTCCAGCTACGTTGCATCAGGTCAAACTTGTGCCAAATCCTAATGCAGATTTGTACTATATCTGGTCTGACAACCCTGTACATACAGGAGCAGCTGAAAAGACCACAACAATTCTCAAAGTTTTTCAAGCAAAACGTGGTGACCAACTGTGCTGAAAACATCATGTAGGTCCAGCATGTTTGTGAGCGTAGCCTTGATAGAATGGTGCAGCCTAAATACTGACTGCACACTGACTCAGGCACACCGACTGACTCTTATATCCAACAGACCTCAGACTCGCAGAGAGAAGGGCGTCTCCAGGCAGTAATGCATACAATGAACGGAACGCGGGCACCAGGGCCCAGAATACATTTACTTCCACAAAGTAGAATTACTTCTAACCTGCAGTGGTTCTGATGAAACAGTGAGATGACTTAGTAAAATACTGTGGTTTCCATTTCTGTCTTTGTCCTACACAAATAAGTACCAGCTCAAGGAAAGAAAATTTGATTTCCACTCACTGAGTCTGACTGAAATAGTTCCAGCTAGCATGCAGAATGACAAAACGTATCAATAACTTCAACAAGCAAAGACGAAGCTTTGCCTCGTAACAGGTGCTGACTGAAGCAGCGATATTTCCATCTCATTTTAAAGCAGATGAAAGATGCTGAGGTCAGAGGAGCAGGCACGAGGCCTCGGTTTGTACTTCCAATCAAACCTCTGATGACTAAAGGATTCCAACAGAGGCCTTCACAGAACATCCTCACAAGCTGCACACAAGCTGCCAACTGATTCACTCAATCACTCCTTCACTCACACTGATGAAAGGCTTGAAAGGCCGCAATCACTCTCATGGTGTTTCCTAAGTGACTGACCACACAAACTTTAAAGTTACATGTGAAAGCCTGACATTCATGGGGGGGGGGCATGCCACATAGTTGTGGCTGGTAGATGGTTACTTTTGAAAGGTAGGGATGGATTGGTTTTATGCCTTGGTGCTTGCCACCCAGGATCCAACTGTGCTGGAGCGAAGACCTCGAACGTCATGTGACTGACAATTACTCAATTTAACAATTGGCAAGTACAGTCTAATTCATTTTAGTGGTTTTCACTGGCTGTGAAAGAACATCACTGTGTGGTCGCAGTGAAAAGACGGCAGGGGGTACACGCTTGTGCATCCAGAGGCTGCAGAGGCTTTCCTTGGAATGCTGCAGATGCCAAGATCGCTAGGAAGTGTCGCTCCCACACAACATGCTTTAAGGCCCAACCGGTCGATCGCATGGGGTGGGGGGGATCTCACTAAGTTTTTTTCTATCTGCGCATGCACAGGGTCAAGAGGTCGGGAGGAGTTACAGTGGAGAGTGTACAATGGCAGAAGCTAAAAAAATCTAAAATTTATCATTTTGTTATTTTTGTTTATTCGAATGGCAAATCCATCTGCCATATCTACAATGCAAACATAACATTACCAAAATGAGGGAATTTTGAGCGTAATTTTAAAGACAATCCACATGCGCTATGATGCTTGCTTCCCCGCTAAATCAACTCTTTGCACCTGAACAATGTAGGAATTGAAAAGTCGGCTAGCAGCAGAACAGGCACAAATACACGAGTAACCACAGCTTCTTATCGTGTCAGTCGTGCTCTAGCAAAAGGAAAAAAAATCTTTCAAGGATGGTGAGATTGTGAAAGAAGCATTCATGGAAGCCAAAGATGTGCTCTTTACCAATTCTAAAAATCGAAAGGAGATTGTGTCTGCTATTCCGGATGTGAAGCTCTCAAGAAATTCTGTTAAACGGTGATGTGAGGAATGGCCGAGGATGTTGAACGCCAACTGAGGAATGATATAGACACATGAGTGTTTTTCTCTGCAATTCGATGAATCTACTACTACTACTGATACTGTGGGCGTGTTTTCATTAAAATGGTTTTTGACAACATGAAAGTAAAAGAAGTGTTGTGTCGGACGCAGCCCGGAGAACCGACCAGCGTTTGAAGGACCCAGTATAAAATAAGCAGAGCACGGTACAAAAGATAACAGAGTTTAATGAACATAACAGTGCTGTGAAAAATATAAAAGTGCGCGGTCTGGCGTGGTGGTTTTGCGGTGCGCTCCCAGCAGCGCCAACGGTCTGGAGCCAGAACCAATTCGGACCCAAGGACCCCGCCGACACCCCCCAGGTGGCCGCGACAAACCGAGTCTGTGAAAGAAGGAATCATTATGTGAGTCCACACTCAACACACAGAGAGAACGCTCAAAGGTGCACAAACAGCAAACACTTCCTGGCTTAATTACTAATCAGCTTCCCACCCTGCAGGCATGGAACATCCAGTTCACAAAACTCCACTGCAGTGGAAGCTGATTACACGACCAACATACAGCTCAATATAATAAGGTGTGAGGGACACCACATTTACTGACTGTATAAATGTTAAGTCACAAAATCTAACGTACCTCAGGAAGTGTGCTGACGAGCGTGAGACCTCACCCCCTCCTCTTTCACAGACCATGCATCAAACCTGGACATTCTCTGCATCCACTGATGATGAGATGGCTCCCGAGACGACGATCTCACCCGTCTGGTCACAAGGTCGAGTCTCTGGCAAATACACACTGTGTATTCCAGTCTTAAATGCCACCATGTTCCAATCCATGTAGATGCACCACAGCTGTGAGTCCTGACAAGCCGCAGGTGATCAGCCTCAGGTGATCAGGGTGAGGTCATGATAAACTCAGCTACACAGCCACTCAGTCCCAAATGCAAGCCACCTGGAAGGAAAAACAAAAGACAGGACAGAAAACAGAAACAAAAGGCAGCCAGGCCCCCACAGCCACACAACAAGAAGAGCTGCTGAACATTTTGCCTTTGAAACGGCACACGAGAGGCACAGATATTTTTCAAGTTTTTTATGGAATTTGTTAATAAGAGCCAGCTGCCCCTCTTCATACTCATTTCCATTATGCTGGGTTCATCAGATTGTCCAAACAGTGTAATTATTTCTACATTACCATTGCATAATTCACCAGCAAGGATTGTGCAGGAAGATTTTAAATATGGAACATGTTATGGATGTGACCAACAAATTCTGTGTTCTGTTCAAGCCATGAGTTTGCAGAGGCAATTATTTCATGCACAGCTGGAGGAGACAGGTGCAGAACACACAGATCTGCTGCTGCACACAGATGTTCGGTGGCTCAGCCGAGGGAAATTTCTGGAATGATTTTCTCAGTTGTTGCCTGAAATTAAAGAATTTCTGAAATGTTCAACTCATGCTGAATATGTACAGCTAGGAGACAGTCAGTGGGTCTTGGATTTAGCCCTTCTTACTGATCTGACTGATGAGTACAATAACTTGAATGTAGAGCTGCAGGGTAAAGGCAAACATCATCAACATGATCAGCTCCAAGAACACATTTAAAAGCAAGTTATACCTTCTACCAAACAGGCTGCAGAACCTTTCACACGTGGACGCAGACCTTAAGTGTCAGGGCAAAGACTGGGCGAAGCCTGACAGTGCATGTTATAATGGTCAAGTGCAGAACATCTTGTCAGAATTTGACAGGTGCTTTACTGACTTTGCTTCCATTGAATCTTTTCTCACTTTATACTCTGTTTTCCATTTGGGGAGAATATAGATGTGGACTGTTTAACGTCCAAAATAGCATCACTCTTCAACTTGGATAGCTGTGCTATTAAGAATGAGATCCTGACACGAAAAAATGAAATTGAGCTGAAATCCAGAACAACACCTAGCATGAATGTCCAATTTTGGAATTTAATCTACATCCCCAATTCCAGTGACATTGGGATGTTGTGTAAAATGTAAATAAAAACAGAATACAATGATTTGCAAATCCTCTTCAACCTATATTTATAATTGAATACACCACAAAGACAAGATATTTAATGTTCAAACTGATAAACTTTATTGTTTTTGTGCAAATATTTGCTCATTTTGAAATGGATGCCTGCAACACGTTTCAAAAAAGCTGGGACAGTGGTATGTTTCCCACTGTGTTACATCACCTTTCCTTCTAACAACACTTAATAAGCGTTTGGGAACTGAGGACACTAATTGTTGAAGCTTTGTGGGTGGAATTCTTTCCCATTCTTGCTTGATGTACAACTTCAGTTGTTCAACAGTCTGGGGTCTCTGTTGTATTTTGCGCTTTATAATGCGCCACACATTTTCAATGGGTGACAGGTCTGGACTGCAGGCAGACCAGTCTAGTACCCGCATTCTTTTACTACGAAGCCACGCTGTTGTAACACGTGCAGAATGTGGCTTGGCATTGTCTTGCTGAAATAAGCAGGGACGTCCCTGAAAAAGACGTTGCTTGGATGGCAGCATATGTTGCTCTAAAACCTGGATGTACCTTTCAGCATTGATGGTGCCATCACAGATGTGTAAGTT
The DNA here is from genome assembly GCF_902500255.1 of Thalassophryne amazonica. Lineage (NCBI taxonomy): Eukaryota > Metazoa > Chordata > Actinopteri > Batrachoidiformes > Batrachoididae > Thalassophryne > Thalassophryne amazonica. Next base: position 1,045,357 of record NC_047111.1, read on the forward strand.
GTCCATGTCATGGGCACTAACACACCCCCATACCATCACAGATGCTGGCTTTTGAACTTTGCACTGGTAACAATCTGGATGGTGTTTTTCCTCTTTTGTCCAGAGGACATGACGTCCATGATTTCCAAAAACAATTTGAAATGTGGACTCATCAGACCACAGCACATTTTTCCACTTTGTGTCTGTCCATTTCAAATGAGTTCGGGTCCAGAGAAGGCAGCGGCGTTTCTGGATGTTGTTGATGTATGGCTTTAACTTTGCATGGTAGAGTTTAAACTTGCACTTTTAGATGTAGCGACGAACTGTGGTAACTGACAATGGTTTTCTGAAGTGTTCCTGAGCCCATGTGGTAAGATCCTTTTCACAATGATGTCGGTTTTTAATGCAGTGCCGCCTGAGGGATCGAAGGTCACGGGCATTCAATGTTGGTTTTTGGCCTTGCCGCTTACATGTAGAAAGTTTTCCAGATTCTCTGAATCTTCTGATTATATTATGGACTTTAGATGATGGAATCCCTAAATTCCTTGAATTATTTTTTCACGCATGTGTTCACAAAGTGGTGATCCTCGCACCATCTTTGCTTGTGAACAGCTAAGACGGCTGAGAGTTTTTGGGGATGCTCCTTTTTAATCATAACACTCACAATTAGTGTCCTCAGTTCCCAAACGCTTATTGAGTGTTGTTAGAGGATTTGCAAATCATGTATTCTGTTTTTATTGACATTTTACACAATGTCCCAACTTCATTGGAATTGGTGTTGTAGAAAGAGATCCTAGACCTTCAGACTGGGGATAGACCAGGGGTGGCCAAGTCCTTTCATTGGATTCAGGTGTGTTGGAGCAGGGAGACAACTAAGAGTGTCAGGAAGGTGGCTCTCGGGGATCGAACTTGGCCACCCCTGGGATAGATTGACACAGATGCCAGATGGCACAACATTTCCTGAGGCATCACAGGATGCTATAAACGTGTGCACTGTGGTTGCAAAAAGGGTTGTACTGGGCCCTGTAAATGCAAAAAGGCAGTATTAAAATGCACACCACCGTGCACATATTCTGGTGACTGCAGTGACTAAAACAGTGTTCTGATGATACAAGTTACAGGCCTACGTTGTTGCAATCTCTAGCTCAAGGCCTTTACAACAAATTCCACTGTACAATCATTATTTTAGAATGCTCATTATGTAACCTGTTCAACTCTGCAGTATGTACGTTGCTTTGGGAGTTTGTCATTGGAGTTAACCCATCTTGCCCCACTGGCAACAACTGTTGCTGAAATGTATCACTGTCATTTTCTACTCACAATAAAAAAAAATCTCTAATGTACTAATACAACCACTTATAGAAAGAAAAAAAAAAACTGGGCATAAACGGGTTAAACTCGCCAACCAATCTTACGGTGCAAGAGAGCTCCGACACTTGTAATGATGTGAAAATAATTATCCAGAGAGGGAACACCCTAAATTTGAAAATCCACATGATGATGCAGCACCACTGTGCCACTGCTTCGGGGAGAGCCCTGGCACTACATACTGTTTAAAAATGCAAAAGTACTTTATATCCAATTACTTGATTAGTCAATAAAATAACCAATAGAATACTTGATTTTAAAAGTATCTGAAAGCTGCAGACATAGAATGTACTCATGAGGAAACCCCAGAATGGAAGTGTCTGGTTGATCCGGCACATGTGGAAGCTTTAGTGCTTTGCCAGGCCACTCATCACTGTGGACAAGACCTCAATGTCGTTGTGGAAGACAACATCAGATATTAGACTAAACCGGATGTGACTGCTGAAGAGAACCACTGAGTGTGGTCCATAACAAAATGAGGTGCTGCCCACAAACCTGAAGCCCACAAGTCAGATCATCACATGCAGGCTTCAGAGGGAGAGCCACCGCCAGCCACCTGCTGGACACAGGGAGGGGACGTCAACGGGCGCACTTGGAATGAGGAAATATTCACTCACTGGTCAACGTCAGCAGGAAGAAACCTGCGTGTGCTTCAGACTGAATGGGTGTCGACGGGCTGTTGCGAGCAGCTTCACCAGTTGAAACCAAAACTGCTGAAAGTCAAGTCAGCATTTTGTCACCAACACCAGGTGGACGGTGGTGAAGTCATGCGTGCATTTTGGGAGTACAAACCATGACAATGCAGACAAGAGGCCACAGATATTTTTTTGACATCCTGAGAGTCGGGACGCGTCACTAACGTAATATGAAGCAATAATGTACCAACTGTGAGCTCTAAAAATGGTGGAATTTAGCCATTTGACCCTGGATTTACCGCTGCATTGTTGTCTTGTTTCTTCATCCACCTGTGATCAAGAGAAGCATTTGCATAAATAACATTGTGCATTCAAACATATGAGTCAGTGTGAAATTGAGCTCAACTGTTTATCTGGTGTTCTGTTTTTGCTATTTTTGTGACCATCTAGCCCAGCGGTTCTCAATCCAGTCCTCAAGGACCCCTGAACCTGCACATTTTCCATCTCCATCTTCCATCCAATTCAGGTGTCTGTTAGGAGTTGATTGGCTGTGCACCTGAATTTGCCAATCAGCTTGTGGCAGACCAGGGAGAGATGAAAAATGTGCAGGTCCTTGAGGAGCGGACTGAGAACCCCTGGGCTAGACAAGTTCTTACTGGCTTAGAGGAAAAATGGTTGAAATTTGTTGAGACATTCTGGCAACTGGTAGGAAATATTGTTCCTGAAAGAATTTTCAGACAGCCCAAATACAGCATAGTGACATTTGGGTTTCACAGCATAAAAAAAATCTGGAGATATTTTCAGGTAAGTGGCAGGTTGGCTGCTTGAGCTGATCTTCAAATAGAGAAAGCACCAAAGAATCCTGTGGTGCTTCATACCAGAGGTGTTTAAAAGACATTTCAAACGCTCCCGCTTCACCTTTTAGTTAGAGCCCGACCGGTATGGATTTTTTGAGGCCGATGCCGATAACAATATTTGGATAAAAAAAATACCGATAACTGATAAATCGGCTGATTTGCCGATAGCTGGTAAATCAGCCAATATTATTATTTTTTTTTATATGAATAAAATGTTCTTTTTTGGACCCTTAACAAAAAAGGTATGAGCTAAAAGCTGAAGCTTTGTCCTCATATTGATTCATTTTATAACAGAGAAGAATTTTCAAGTTCAAAAAATGCAATCAAGAATTAAACCTTTGTGAAATTAGCAAATACATATCCTTAAAAAGAGTTGTGAAATACATCTAATCTTGTACCTCTTCTTGCTGCAACTTAGATATAGGTTCAAGATAAGGATATAGATCCATATAAACTTACCTGTATGCTTTTGTCAGCCGATCAGTGCAGTATGACGGCGAACTACGGGGGCCGGTGATAAACACATTTAAGCAGGGGTGTAAGCAGCTCTCAGCTGAATGGAGTCAGAGCTCCATCTACTGGCCAAACAGTACAAGGACATTTTACATTGCCAACACAAACATTATTTCAGTAACTGTTTTGTTTATGAGAAATTATCGACGTTCTATTGGCAAAATTTCAGCCAATAGTGAGTACTTTGAAAAGGGCTTATATTGGCTGATAATATCAGTTGGGCTCTACTTTTAGTTCACAGTTACAGCGGCCTGCCAGACCAAAGAGCTCTTTGTATCTCTAACACACGCACGCGCACACACACACACACACACACACACACACACACACACTCACAGAAAAGCTGTTTAATCTTTGGTCATTAAGTTCAAAGGTGAACTTTGAATCAGAGTTAAAATAATGTCGTCAGGCTCGAGCTGAATTTTGTGTCTGTGTACATTTTTCTATTGTGTTTGAGTGTTAAAATGATACACACTCAACATAAGGGTTTGTCAGTGCCGTCTCTGCCCTTTCATCCTTCCAGCAGACATGAGGAAAGCTGCAGCCTCGTGTCCCACCAAAATCACAGGGATCAAACAGTAACACCCCCCAAACCCCTTGAACCCCTGAAGGCCTCAGCTCTCAAAGAGAATATCAGAGCGATCACAGGTGCTGGGCCTTTTTAATGAGGACAGAGTCCTCCCTGTGCTCGTCCAAACACACACACACAAAGCAAAAGCCAGGCTGCTTGGACGTTCTTACATTACCATTTCAATCCCTGTCATGCTCCACTCTATCTGAATTTTACATTTTATTAACCCCTCCCACTCCCACTGTGTTGAACACGTCTGAAAACAGGTCTTTCCACGTGCACCTGTGCACACAGACACACACATATATGTGTCTGCTCCTGAAACAACAGTAATTAGTCAGAAGAAGGACTTGATTTTGTTCCACTGCTCTCTGGAGTTAAACGTCCGTGTCCTTTTTCTGTTTTATCCTTCAACTTTGTATGATTCCTTCTCATTTCCCCCCATTATTCACACCATGTCCTTCAGGTTTTTAGGGATTTTAAAGCAAAAAAGAAGAAAAAAACTTCAGAGTGAAATTTTGCCAAATCATGAACTGTTCACCATCTTCCTTTTTGTAGAAACCTTTTTGTGATCACGTCCTCGGATTTAAGCACTGCTTAATTTGTAAAGTGGGAGGTGCACGAGCGCAGTAGGTTGGGTGGCTCCGGTGCAAAAAAAAAAAAAAAAAAAAAAAAAAAAAAGAAGGGGGGGGGGGGGGCTTGCGAACAATGCTGTGCGCCACACTTAAACTGCACACAGTCCCGTCGCCAGATCTCAGTCTTAAGGGGGGCTTATGAATTCCAACAGGTGGGCACCACTATTAATAGCTTATTTTTGCTTATTTTCACTATTCACGCAGCCCTAATCCCTCACAATAATCATCACATTAACCATGACCGGACCAGCGCTCGCTCTCTCTCTCTCTCTCTCTCTCACACAGACACACACACACACACACACACACAAGTACAAATAACGTACGTATTAGATGACAAGCAGCATCTCAAACTAAAAAAAAAAAAAAAAAAACACCACGGCGGGTGCATTTCAAAGCAACCAACAGAGGGGTCGCAGTCGCAATAGTACCAACTGCAACACACACACACACACACACACCTGTAGTGGATGCTGGTCCTTCAAGGAGGGGAAGCTCAATTTAGACCTACGTCATAAATGTGTTGGTTTATTTATACGTAAATTCTACCCTCCGTTCCTTTTCAAGAAACAGTACATTTTATTTGTTACAGCACTTCCAGTCAGCCAGCTCACTTTGTCATACCAGGACAGCTGAAAAGACCTGTTACTTTTCCCACCTTTTGCACCAAATTAATCTGAGGAGTTGATCTGTCCTGCTGTTTAACTCTAAGTTTTTCTTCGTAAGGAAGACTATCAGATGGCTTCGCCAAAATCCGGTCCACAACATTCAAATTGTCTGTCATTATGTGCAGCTTGCTACCTAGCTAGCTCGCTAGCTGGGACTGGCGCGAGGCTAGTGTGAAGTTTGTCCGCCTGTGAGCGCTTTGTGACGGTGGAGGAGCTCAGCAGCACCCGCTGCTCGGTAGGAACAGAAACTGAGATAGAAGACAGTCTCCAAACACAAGCAGCTACAAAAAAAACCCACCAGAAATAGAAGCTCGATTTGTCACTAGTCGTTTGTAACAAACAAAAATGCCGCTAAGAGGATTAGGAAAGTCTCCGGTTCAACTCAGAACAGAATGAAAAAAAATGCTCCCACGGATCTTTACACCAAAAGATCGCTGATTCGCTCATTTTGCTGTCAATCAAAAAGGGATTCAGCCTCAGACAGATCATCCAATCATCATGCAGAAGCTGAGCGTCCGGGCCAGCCGAGGCCCGCCCACTGCCCCATAGACCCCCAGACACACTGAGCATCCGATGGGCGGGACAAAGCCCAGCATTTATCCAATGACTCGTCTCGTTTCGCTGCACTTTGTGTCGCTAAAGCACTGTGAAGCTGCGGGTTTGAGTGAGAGGAAAGCCGCGTCGTTACCAGTGATAAGAAGCTGATTCTGAACAAAAGTTGAGCGCGTTGTAGCGCATATTTAGTCAGTGACATGTACACACAACAGTATATATTTGATCACTTATTTTTTTGACAATTTAGGAGAAGCTGAGCTTCACTTGCAGTCTGAGAGCAATCGGCTCTGACACACACACACAATAAAAAATTGGACCTACTTTGAGTAGAGTGCCAGCGCTGTCCTCTCTGTATCAGTACAGGATCCACGGAGGTAGAAATGGCTCCAGGGTTTTCTTTGCCAACGACATCATGTGTTGGTTTATCCGAAGTTACCGATGTTGTGGTTTTAAACCAGTTATATCCACATTTAGGAAAACACAAAAACTAGCTGCTGTCTGCTGGCAAAAACTCACACTTCGTTTCCCCCATAAACGCGGTAACTGATTGTTGCTGGGCAACAGTGACGTGATTACATACGTAGACAAACTTTCCAACAAACACACGGTTTTAATATATTTAATGTCTTAGTGATTATGCAACACTGGCCGTTTTAACCCAAAGCAAGTACAATAAAATGAAATTAGGATTTTTATTTATCTATTTATTTATTTGAGATCTGTGACTGTGATCTGGTTTGGGTGGGCGGGCTGGGGCGGGCCCAAGCATATCAGTGGGCGGGCACTGCCTCCTAGGGCCCGCCCATAGCGACGGGTGTGAATGCACACCCACACAAACATGCACACCTTCATAAATGACACTAACACCCTGCCTTTTCCTCAAAAATTACTACATTTATGTTTGCTGTCTGTCTCTGTACTTTTCTGTCACTTTTGCACTCTTTTTCATACTTTTCCCTCGTTTCCAAAGTCACCAAACCGAACACACTTTACCGTAATATATGCAACATATAGCACACTGTTGAAAACCACGGGTTCTTGGCTTGCTGTCAGTGTTGAAATTTTTCAGATTGAGGGCTTACATGAGAATTTATGGTAATGAGAATCAGCGGCGCACTAGTGTGAAACTTCCGTGTTTTTCCTCTGCGTTATGATATCACAGGCTACGTTTACCGTAATACACCATATATCATTGGAAAGCCCTTGGTGTTAGCTTTACACTGCACTTTGAATCATTCGGATTGGACAAACTATGGCGGAGTTACGGTAAAAAAAATATGCATATGGAAAATATGGCGTGGCCGCCATCGCCGAAGATAAAGGGATAAATAGCTGGCGGAGCCAACGTCAGAGGTTCCGGAGCACGCGTCCGAGGTTCTGGAGCATGCTCTGGCTTGCTCCCCCTCAAATTAAGCCCTGGATTTAAGGTAAAACAAGGTGGAGCCAGTGAAGAAAATCAGAATCCACAGAAATCTTTTAAAATTCGAAAGATTAATACCCCGTCACACATAGTCGGAATCATGCAGAGTGGTGTTGGATTTATGAAATGGCACACATCCAAAAGGTGTCGGATTTCAGTTTGAAAACGTTCTGATAACCATCTGTGGAAGTTGACACTGTTGGTCAAAATCGAGTATGATGCACATGTTCATAATTCTCCAGGCGCGGTCACAAATGGACACCTATCTGACCGTGGTCCATGAGCAGTCTGAGGACCATCTAACCACAATTTACAGATTCCGATGGCAGCAAAATGTGATCCAAAATGATTTGAGCACATATGATGAAACCTTGATCTGGCACAGTGTGCCTGCCGCTGTGACCTGCACGTGCCCGTAGAATAATGTCCACCCTCACCGGAGCGCAAAATGTATGTGACATGCTTCATGTTATCATGTCAACAGCGGCTAAACAGAAAACTCCGTGTGCTGCTGCACGGCCATTCCTTCCCATGGGTGACGTAAATTATGTGAACTATTGTCTCCATCATAACACGGGCAGCTGCCTCTCTGTGCTGCACAGTTATGTGTCATTACCGCAGTGCAGACAGCTGGTCCCTTTCACTCCACTGCACTATGTGCTGTGGATCAGATCACAAAAGTATAACCCACCTCTGATATACGTAATTAAAGCACCGCCCCGCATTGATAATCCAACTGCAGTTGTGGTAAAATGTGTATCAAGTAAAATGACACCAAAAAAAGACTTAAAAAAAAAGAGAAAAGAGAAAGTCCACTGGCTCCATCTGAAAGTTGTGCACATGTGGGAAGTTGGTGCACTGACAGCACAAATCAGCAGCAGTTTGGAGTCCAGCCGGACATGTGTGACCCACGTGTGCATGCAGAGTGGCGGGTACAGTGTTTATGAACACATATACACACAGCTGAGCCAACATTTCAGCCACACACTCACACACAGCTTTGATCACCTGCTCTGTGCTCGCCGCGCTCATTGGCTCCTTCAGCCCTTGTGAACACACGCACACAGCTGAGTGAACACACACTCATCACTCAAATCACCTGTTTTACACATGTACGTGCACGCACTCCGTCATGTGAGACACACACTGATAAGAGATCAGTTTAGCGCTAGGAATGTGAGGACGAGCGAAGATTTGAGTGAGTGAGTGAGTGAGTGAGTGAGAGTGAGTGAGTGAGTGGTGAGTGAGTGAGTGATGAGTGAGTGAGTGAGTGAGTGATGAGTGAGTGGGTGATGAGTGAGTGAGTGAGTGAGTGAGTGGTGAGTGAGATGAGAGTGGAGTGAGTGAGTGAGTGAGTGAGTGAGTGATGTGAGTGAGTGGTGGTGAGTGAGTGGGAGTGAGTGAGTGAGTGATGAGTGAGTGGTGAGTGGGTGAGTGGTGGGTGAGTGGGTGGTGAGTGGTGAGTGAGTGAGTGAGTGTGAGTGAGTGTGAGTGAGTGAGTGAGTGAGTGAGTGTGTGTGAGTGAGTGGGTGAGTGAGTGACAGCTCCAATGTCGGTGTCGTCTGACAGCAGTCTGTGTCATCTGACTGTTGTCTGAAATATGTTTTGGGCTGCATCCTGCAGGTGTGCATGAGGCAGTCCAGATGCGTTCAGACCACGGCTGGCCACGCCTCTTTTTTTGCCGACTGCGCCAGGTTATGAAAACATCTGCCGTGTCCGAATGTCTCCACCACAGTCTTGCTATGTGTGATGGAGGCTTAAATATGAGCCAGGTTTCTTTTTCCTGGTCAAAATACAATGGGCAGAAATAAAAAAAATGGATTATTTCTTTTCTTATTTAGAATAGGTTAATAAAAATAAAATTACAGGCAAACAGGAAAAAACACACTTCCAGGTATGCAAGTACTGTGATGGCAAAAAAAACCTGAAACTGTCGGACTGCATCATTCCATGCTCTCAAAAGCATGGAATGATGACTATTAGTCAGTTTCTCCAAGATAGGAATATCCAAAACACGGAAAGGTTACTACCTTCCCCCATGTGGGAATGGATTTTTGTTGTTGTTTTAAATGTGGTACCAAATGTTTTTTTTAGAGGACAATTTTGAGGATGAATATAATAACTCACCCACAACTAAAAAGTTCATATTTGTTCAGAAAAGTTTCTGTATTTTATATACTGTATTAACACAGATTGAGGGTCACGGTAGCAAGAAAACACTGTTGAACACTTGTTTTGGTTTTTAAGTGTGTGTACTGTGAATCTTATTTAAATACATTCCTACTATTGAGACTCGCTAGCGGTTAGCTTTCACTAGTGGTTAGCTTTCGCTAGCGGTTAGCTTGTGTTAGCTAGGTCAACCTCCCCCATTTCTTTTATTACTGTTTTTACCAGTCTAATACTTCTGTTAGTTTTTCAGTGCAAATGCTGTGAATTTTAGCTCATTATTTTACTCTTTGTGTTAATCTTAGGAGTGGTTGACTCTAAGGAGGTTCCCCCATTTCTTTTTCTAATACTTCTGTTAGTTTTTCAGTGTAACTGCTGCAAATTTTAGCTCATTATTTTACTCCTGTGTGAACCTTAGGAGTGTTTAGCATATTAGTTAGTGGTTAGCTTGCGCTTGCTTGGCTATACTCTTTTGTATGTGTGTGTGTGTGTTTGTGTGTGTCTGTGTGTGTGTGTTAGCCATGTCCATAAGCTAGAACAGCTTCTCAGCTCAATGGAGATAAATGTTACGGGCACTCCAGATGAGGTTAGTGTTGGGCTGGCTAGCGTGCCCACTAGCATCAGCCTAGAAACACCGGCTATGGACGACAGCTTCAGGACTGTGGTTAGGCGGAGAAAGTCACTTAGGGCTTGGTGCCTAGTTGTGGTACCCCGATAACACTTGCCACTGCGAACTGTCACAGTTCGCAGTGGCGAGTGTGATTGGGGTTTTCTCCCTTGGATATGCCTGATGTGAGTTCTTTGAGCCCACGGGTGACTTCCACTCCTATCTCCAGGACAAAACGCTGGGCTTTGGTGATAGGGTTTTCTATCATCCGCAAAGTCAGGTTACAGATCCCGGCTAAATGTATTCCTGGGGCCAGAGCTCCTGACATTGCCTCCCATGTTAGGGTGCTGAGGCAGCAGAAGGTTAGACAGAGAAATGGACATGACACTAGATACAATCACACAGTTATTCATGTCGGCGCCAATGATGTCAGGATGAAGCACTCAGAGGTCAAAAAAATGGACAAAGAGAGGACTTGTGACCTTGCCAGAAAGACGTGTTGGCATTAATTAATAGTCTCTGGTCCCCTCCCCTCCCGGGGTACTGATGAGGCGTTTAGCAGGCTGTTATCATTAAATAGCTGGCTGGTGCAATTTTGTAGACAGCAAGGCTTTAGTTATATTGGTAACTGGCCATCGTTCTGGGGCCGCTGTGGCTTGCTGATGCCGGACGGCCTTCACCCTACTGGGGAAGGCGCTGCCATCTTGTCTGCGAACATAGATAGAGCTCGACAGGGAGGGTAACATAAGGATTTTACAGCACGTCATGGAGCAGGTGATGAGAGACCCTGCATATGGGTGTGGAATCCATTAGCTTAGTGGGGAAATTAGTGCAGAAAATCCACTATGGTGATAGCGCAGTTTATGTGCCAAGGAGGGAAATTCATCAACTTGAGACTGTGGCCTGTTTCCGTAGATGTGTCCAGAAAAATCATAGAGGGATATGCTTGCAAACTTAATAAGATCTTAATAAGATCAGAATAACCAAAACACGGAATTATTGATGTTAATCAAAGTTTCTCCAAGAACAGAATATCCAAACACAGAATGATGAGTGCACGTCAAACGTTCACCAACAATCAGAATATCCAAAACACAGAAAGCTTACTATAACTCAAAGTTTCGCCAAGGTCAGACTATGCAAAACATGGAATGATTACTGTAACTCAAGTTTTTCCAAGATCAGAATATCCAACAACACGGAATGATTACTGTAACTCAAAGTTTTCCCAAGATCAGAACATCCAAAACATGGAATGATTAGTGTAAGTCAAAAGTTTCTCCAAGATCAGATAACCCAAAACACAGAATGATTAATGTAATCAAAGTGTCTCCAAGATCAGCATATCCAAAACACGGAAAGATTACTATAACTCAAAGTTTCTCCAAAAACAGAATATCCAAATAAGGAATGATTACTATCACTCAAGTTTCTCCAAGATCAGAATGTCCCAATACAAAAAGATTACTATAATTCAAATATTCTCCAAGAATAGAATATCCAAAAACTGAATGATTAGTATAAGTAAAAGTTTCTCAAAGATCAAAAAAAATCCAAAACACAGAATGATGATGATAACTCAAGTTTCACCAGAACAGAACATCCAAATATGGAATGATGAGTGTAGGTCAAAGTTTCAACAACATCAGAACATCCAAAACACAGAAAGATTACTGTAAGTCAAAGTTTCTTCAAGATCAGAATAACCAAAACACGGTATGATTGCTGTAAATCAAAGTTTCACCAAGAAGAGAATATCCAAAACATGGAAGATTCTGAGAAGTCAACGTTTCTCCAAGACAGAATATCCAAACATGAATGATGAGTGTACATCAAAGTTTCACTAACATCAGAATATGCAAAACACGGAAAGATTACTATAACTCAAAGTTTCGCCAAGATCAGACTATGCAAAACATGGAATGATTACTGTAACTCAAAGTTTTTCCAAGCTCAGATTATCCAAAACACATAATGATTACTGTAACTCAAAGTTTTTCCAAGATCAGAACATCCAAAACATGGAATGACTACTGTAAGTCAGAGTTTCTCCAAGATCAGAATATCCCAAAACATGGAAGGATTACTATCACTCAAGGTTTCTACAAGATCAGAATATCCCAATACAGAAAGATTAATATAATTCAAAGATTCTTCAAGAACAGAATATCCAAAACACTGAATGATTAGTTTAAGTCAAAGATTCTCCAAGATCAGAAAATCCAAAAACACGGAAAGATTCCGAGAAGTCAAAGTTCTCCAAGATCAGAATATCAAATCATGGAAAGATTACTGTAAGTCAAAGTTATCTCCAACATCAGCATATCCAAAACAGGGAAAGATTACTATAACTCAAAGTTTCTCCAAGATCAGAATAAACAAAAAATGGAAAGATTACTGAAACTCAAAGTTTATCCAAGAACAGAATATCCAAAACATGGAATGATTAGTGTAAGTCAAGGTTTCTCCAAGATCAGCATATCCAAAACACGGAAAGATTACTATAACTCAAAGTTTCTCCAAAAACAGAATATCCAAAACAAGGAATGATTACTATCACTCAAGGTTTCTCCAAGATCAGAATATCCAAAATATGGAATGATTACTGTAAGTCAAATTTTCTCCAAGAACAAAATATCAAAAAAACAGAATGATTAAGATAACTCAAAGTTTCACCAAGAATATTCAAAACACATATTGATGACTGTAAGTCAAGTTTCTCCAAGATCAGAATATCCAAAACATGGAAAGATGACTGTAATCATAGTTTATCCAAGATCAGAATATCCAACACACGGAATAGTTGCTGGAAGTTAAAGTTTCTCCAAGATCAGAATATCCAAAACATGGAATGATTACTGCAAGTCAAAGTTTCACCAAGAATTATTACTGTAAGGCAAAGATTCTCCAAGATCACAATATACAAAACACGGAAAGATTACTGTCAATCAAAGTTTCTCCAAAATCAGAATATCCAAAAAACAGAATGACTGCTATAACTCAAAGTTTCTCCAAGATCAGAATAAAAAAAACACTGAAATATTACTATAACTCAAAGTTTTTGTTATATGGCTGGGGGGGGGCCTGGCTGCCGGTTTGTTTGTCTGTTTGTTTTCCTCCCAGGTGGCGTGCATTTGGGACTGAGTGGCTGTGTTGCTGAGGCTGTCAGGACCTCACCCTGATCACCTGCGACTCGTCAGGACTCACAGCTGAGGTGCATCTGGATGGATTGGAGCATGTTGGCATTTAAGACTGGAGTGCACAGTGTGTATTGGCCAGAGACCCGACCTTGTGACCAGACGGGTGAGATCGTCGTCTTGGGAGCCATCTCATCAGCAGCGGACGCAGAGAATGTCCAGGTTTGATGCACGGTCTGTGAAAGAGGAGGGGGTGAGGTCTCACGCTCGTCAGCACACTTCCTGAGGTACGTTGTATTTTGTGACTAACAGTTATACAGTCAGTAAATGTGGTGTCCCTCACACCTTATTGTATTGAGCTGTATGTTAGTCATGTATCAGCTTCCACTGCGGTGGAGTTTTGTGAACGGGATGTTCCATGCCTGCAGGTTGGGAAGCTGATCAGTAATCAAGCCAGGAAGTGTTTGCTGTTTGTACACCTTTTAAGTGTTCTGTGTGTGGAGTGTGGACTCACATAATGGTTCCTTCTTTCACAGACTCGGTTGTTGCGGCCACCTGGGGGGGTGTCGGCGGGGTCCTTGGGTCCGAAACAGCTTCTGGCTCCGGACCGTTAGCGCTGCTGGGAGTGCACCACGCCAGGCCGCACCTTTCTGTTATTACATTTTCACTGTTATGTATTAAATTCAGTTAGCCTTTGTACCGTGCTCTGCTTATTTCATACTGGGTCCTTCAAACGCTGGTCGGTTCTCCGAGCTGCGTCCGACACATAACAGTTTTTCCAAAATCAGAATATCCAAAACACGGAATGATTACTATAACTCAAAGTTTCTCCAGATCAGAATATTCAAAACACAGAATTTTTACTGTAAATCAAATTTTCTCTAAAATCAGAATATCCGAAACGCAGAATGATTACTATAACTCAAAGTTCCTCCAAGATCAGAATATCCGAAACACGGAATGATTACTGTAACTCAAAGTTTCTCCAGTGTCTTACTATGCTTTCTAACCTTTTAAATTCATTTTATTAGTAAACAGAGTGGGCTGCGTCTTCAACTTTATTTAAAGTCTGGGTCTTATAGTAAAGCTTAGGGCTCGTGGCTGGCAATCATCTGAGTATTTATTGTTTTTCTTTTTGCTTAAAGCTGACAAATTATACTGTATTTGTTCTCTTTCTGCCACCCGATTCTGTTTTTTCTCTCTGTTTGAGGTGTGGCTCCATCCAGAGATGGGAGTGGGTGTTTTCTTCTGCAGGCCTGCCATCTTGTGCACCAGCATGGAGTCACAAACTTTCCTGTACAATTTCATTTTAGTGTCAAGTGTGTCTGTAGCATGGCCCAAGCAGTGGGTCACCCCTTTGAGTCTGGTCTGCTTGAGGTTTCTTCCTAAATATCATCAGAGGGAGTTTTTCACTGTCGCCTGTGCGCTTGCTCTGGGGGTTGGTAAGGTTGGACCTTACTTGTGTGAAGTGCCCTGAGGCAACTTTGATGTGATTTGGCACTATATAAATGAAAATAAATTGAAATTGATGTGCGGAGGCTCATTTTTCCCATAATGCCATTTGGCATCTGTGTGTGTTAATGTTCAAAACTTCAAAATTAGTGCATTATTTTAAAATAAAAAAGATGTGTTATATTTTCACTTTCTAAAAATGACAGATTTGACATTAATGTAGTTAAACCATCCAGATTAATTTGATTTATAAATCAAAACCATGTGTTCTTGCTTTGGGGGTTGGTAAGGTTAGACCTTACTTGTGTGAAGCGCCCTGAGGCAACTTTGTTGTGATTTGGCACTATATAAATGAAAATAAACTGAAATTGAGAATATAATAATAATAATAGTATGTAATAATAATCGTGTGTGTATGATAACAAAGGCCCTAAACAATTTATAAATACAGTGAGTAAATTAACATTCAAAAATTATGTAATTAACAGGAAATAAAAGGGTTGAGCTCTAAAAACTGTTGAAGTCTAGGATCTTAAGGTTCAACATTCTGGACTCACACAGCATTCAAACTCATTATCAAAACTTTGTATAATTTATTAACACCCTTGAAAAATGTCAGCTTCATATTTTATAAACACTACCCTATATATAAATATATGCAGCCAGTCTGCTCTGTGTCAGCCTGATCCTGTCAGATCTCAGAAGCTAAGCAGGGCAGGATCTGGTTAGTACTTGGATGGGAGACCTCTTTGGAACACCAGCGGCTGTGTGTGTTTCTCCAGGTAAAACTGGAGTTACGTCAGGAAGGCCATCCAGTGTAAAACTTGTGCCAATTACCAATGTGGGTATGGCTGTGTCCGCTGTGGCAATGACGAACAAAGAACCGGGAGCAGCCGAATGAACAACAACAACCGTAAGTATTTGACACCCTGTCAGTTTTGCAGGCTTTCCCACCTACAAAGAATGGAGAGGTCTGTAATTTTTATGATAGGTACACTTCAACTGTGAGAGACAGAATCTAAAAAAATCCAGAAAATCACATTGTATGATTTTTAATAATTAATTTGCATTTTATTGCATAAATAAGTATATGACCCCCCCTACCACCAGCAAGAATTCTGTCTCACACAGACCTGTTAATTATTCTTTAAGAAGCCCTCTTATTCTGCACTCTTTACCTGTATTAATTGCACCTGTTTGAACTTGTTATCTGTATAAAAGACACCTGTTCACACACTCAATCAATCACACTCCAACCTGTCCACCATAGCCAAGACCAAAGAGCTGTCTAAGGACACTAGGGACAAAACTGTAGACCTGCACAAGGCTGGAATGGACTACAGGACAACAGGCAAGCAGCTTGGTAGAAGACAACAACTGTTATGATTATTTATTAGAAAGTGGAAGAAACACAAGATGACTGTCAATCTTCCCTGGTCTGGGATCTCACTTTGTGGGGTAAGGATGATTCTGAGAAAGCTCAGAACTACACAGGAGGACCTGGTCAATGACCTGAAGAGAGCTGGGACCACAGTCACAAAGATTACATTAGTAACACATGATGCTGTCATGGTTTAAAATTAGGGATGTCCCGATCAGGTTTTTTTGGCCCCGATCCGATTCTGAGTTATCTGATTATGAGTATTTGCCGAAACCGGGTCCCGATCCGATACTTTAAAAAACTGAATAAACAATGAACAAATGCTAAATATAATATTTTCATTTTAATCACCTTATTTTATTATTTATCACTTAAACAGTGCACTTCTCCTTGAGGTAGCTTGAACAATCAAGTAATAATCTACCAGACTTAAAAAATGTACAAATTTCCATGTATTTTATTTGTCTAAAAATAAATGTCCAAGGTGCCGTATGTTAAACAAGAAATTATCTAATCTGAAATAACAGGTGGTTTTAATTTACAGATGAAGGGTTCTAAGAACCGGTTTACTGATTTAGCTATTTAATTGCAAGTGTTCTAAACTTTTTTAAACAGTAATCAGAAAATTTGAGGTAACAAACAACAACAACAAAAAACATTTCGAAGGATTTTTCTTCAGAAAACTGCTCTATAAATGAGCAGTCCTGTAACACATTTCTGTTTTGTACAGATCAGTGGTTTCTGCACTGATCTGTTTTGTACAGATCAGTGGTTTCTGCCACAAGTCTTCCATGTTTTGGCCCGACGCATCGTTCCTATTGGACAGCGCAAAGCTACGTCACAGCTCAGAGCATCGAAAGTTGGAATGAGTTGAACTTATGTTTTTTCTTTTGTTCAATTAAAAAAAAAGACTGGGTTGACCTTTGACCGGGTCAGCCTGCCGACAAGCGGCAATGAGCGCTCCCATCAGAAGCGTCGCGGTTAGCTCAGCTTTTGATGCGACGCTGACACCCTCTAAAAAGCAACGCGTCTCATTAAAAATAATGCTTTTTAGACCGATTCTTGACAGGCTTGACGCTTCCAACGCGTGAAAGGCCCATTAATCTGCAATAAAGAGCTTGAAATACCGCTGATCAAAATAATGAGGATAAAATCTATATCGGATTCCTGATCGGGATGCAACGTCTGATTTCGATCAAGTCTGAAACCACGTGATCAGGCCTGATTTCCGATCACGTGATCGGATCGGGACATCCCTATTTAAAATCCTGCAGGGCAGCAAGGTCCCCCTGCTCAAGCCAGCACATGTCCAGGCTCATTTGAAATTCACCAGTGACCATCTGGATGATCCAGAGGAGGCATGGGAGAAGGTCATGTGGTCAGATGAGACCAAAACAGAGTTTTTTGGAATCAACTCCACTTACCATGTTTAGAGGATGAGAGCAACCCCAAGAAAACCATCCCAACCGTGAAGCATGGGGGTGGAAACATCATACTCTGGGGTGCTCTTCTGCAAAGGGGACAGGATGACTGCACCGTATTGAAGGGAGGATGGATGGCGTCATGTATTGCGAGATTTTGGCAAACAACCTCCTTCCCTCAGTAAGAGCACTGAAGATGGGTCATGGCTGGGTCTTCCAGCATGACAATGACCCCAAACACACAGCCAGGACAACTAAGGAGGGGCTCCGTAAGAAGCATTTCAAGGTCCTGGAGTGGCCTGGTTGGAGACATGGAGTCCGAGTGGACCATGTTCTCCACCTCCATTGTCGATGCGGCCGCTCATAGCTGTGGTCGCAAGGTCTCTGGTGCCTGTCGCGGCAGCAATCCCCGAACCCGGTGGTGGACACCAGAAGTAAGGGATGCCATTAAGCTGAAGAAGGAGTCCTACTTATCTTTCTTGGTAGGTGGGACCCCAGAGGCAGCTGACAGGTACCGGCAGGCCAAGCGTGCCGCAGCCCGTGCGGTCGCAGAGGCAAAAACTCGGGTCTGGGAGGAGTTCGGGGAGGCTATGGAGGAGGACTATCGGTTGGCCTCGAAGAGATTCTGGCAAACTGTCCGACGCCTCAGGAGGTGGAAGCAGCTCTGTTTATGGTGCGGGTGGGGAGCTGTTGACCCAGACTGGGGATGTTGTTGGGCGGTGGAAGGAGTACTTCAAGGATCTCCTCAATCCCATCGTCACGTCTTCCGAAGAGGAAGCAGAGACTGGGGACTCAGAGGCGGACTCATCCATTTCCCAGGCCGAAGTCACTGAGGTGGTTAGAAAGCTCCTCGGTGGCAAGGTTCCTGGGGTGAATGAAATCCATCCTGAGTACCTTAAGTCTCTGGATGTTGTGGGACTGTCTTCGCTGACACGCCTCTGCAACATTGCATGGCAATCAGGGACAGTGCCTCTGGATTGGCAGACCGGGGTGGTGGTCCCTCTGTTTAAGAAGGGGGACCAGAGGGTGTGTTCCAACAATAGGGGGATCACATGCCTCAGCCTCCCCGGTAAGGTCTATTCCAGAATACTGGAGAGGAGAATTCGACCGATGGTCAAACCTCGGATTCAGGAGGAGCAGTGTGGTTTTTGTCCTGGTCGCGGCACACTGGACCAGCTCTACACGCTCCATCGGGTGCTCGAGGGTTCATGGGAGTTCGCCCAACCAGTCCACATGTGTTTTGTGGATCTAGAGAAGGCGTTCAACCGTGTCCCTCGGGGCACCCTGTGGGGAGTGCTCCGGGAGTACGGGGTCCGGGGTCCTTTGCTAAGGGCTATCCGGTCCCTGTACGACCGCAGCAGGAGCTTGGTTCGCATTGCCGGTAGTAAGTCAAACCTGTTTCCAGTGCACGTTGGCCTCCGCCAGGGCTGTCCTTTGTCACCGGTTCTGTTCATTATTTTTATGGACAGAATTTCTAGGCGCAGCCAGGGTGTAGAGGGGGTCTGGTTTGGGAACCACAGAATCTCGTCTCTGCTGTTTGCGGACGATGTGGTTCTGTTGGCTTTGTCAAATCAGGCCCTTCAGCGTGCACTGGGGCGGTTTGCAGCCGAGTGTGAAGCGTCCGGGATGAAAATCAGCACCTCCAAATCCGAGGCCATGGTTCTCGACCAGAAAAAGGTGCTTTGCCCTCTTCAGTTCGGTGGAGCGTCTTTGCCTCAAGGGGAGGAGTTTAAGTATCTCGGGGTCTTGTTCACGAGTGAGGGACGGATGGAGCAGACGGATCAACAGATGGATCGGTGCAGCATCTGCAGTGATGCGGTCGCTGTATCGGACCATCGTGGTGAAGAGAGAGCTGAGAAGGGGGGCAAAGCTCTCGATTTACCAATCGATCTACGTTCCGATCCTCACCTATGGTCATGAGATTTGGCTCATGACCGAAAGAACGAGATCTCGAGTACAAGCGGCCAAGATGAGTTTCCTCCGCAGGGTGGCTGGGCGCTCCCTTAGAGATAGGGTGAGGAGCTCGGTCACTCGGGAGGAGCTCGGAGTCGAGCCACTGCTCCTCCACGTCGAAAGGAGTCAGTTGAGGTGGCTCTAGCATCTTTTCCGGATGCCCCCTGGACGCCTCGCTGGAGAGGTGTTCCGGGCACGTCCCATTGGGAGGAGGCCCCGGGGAAGATCCAAGACACGCTGGAGGGACTACATCTCTCGGCTGGCTTGGGAACGCCTTGGGGTTCCCCGGAGGAGCTGGGGGAGGTGTGTGTGGATCGGGAGGTCTGGGCGGCTTTGCTTGAGCTGCTGCCCCCGCGACCCGACTCCGGATAAAGCGGAAGAAAATGGATGGATGGATGGATGGATGGAGTGGCCTGGCCAGTCTCCAGACCTGAACTCAATAGAAAATCTTTGGAGGGAGCTGAAACTCCAAATCTGAAAGATTTGGAGAAGATCTGTATGGAGGAGTGGACCAAAATCCACTTGCATTACGGCCCGTTACGTTCTAATTTTGGACTGTTACGCTTATTTTGGACCATTACGATTTTCAATACAGCATCTGTAATCAACAGTTTCTGCAGCGCGACTCCAGTTTGAAGCATGAATCGAAGCAATGCTTTGATTCAATGGCTCGTGGCTCTTTGATTCGCTGCTCTTCAGAAGCGGTAAGTCCGCTTCTTAACCCCTCACAAAGTCATTAAAATATCATGAGTCACTTTTGTGTATATTAAAGTCACTAACTGGGACTCTTGTCTTGTTGCAGTCAACAAACGAGAATTGTCCTCTGTTCCGTTGGCACAGTTTCAAACGCTGCGCGGCTCTCTGCTGAGACAGAGTCTGCTCGGAATTAATAACTTCAAAATGAATTGCCGCTTTAAATAAAATGACCCCTCTTACAAACAGTGCAATACAGACAAGAAACTACAATCGACTAAAATGTTTTTTCCTCACAAAATGAGACATCCTGCATTCTTTATGAACCTGATGTGCAGCTGTAAGACCTCACCTCACCTCAGATATGGAAAGACATTCATGCCAATAATAATTATTTTTGACATTATTTTTGACAAAGCATTTCCTTTCAGACATTAATGTCTAAAAGGAAATGCTTTTGACAAAAACTATGATTTTATGTCCAGAGATCAAGGATCCACAATGTAGAGTTTATTATGTCTACTTTAAGACTCAATAAAATGTTGTTCAATTTCAATTTAATCAGCTTATAAAGCGCCAAATTACAACAAAAGCCATCTCAAGGTGCCTCACACAGAACAGTTCAACATAAAAAATTAAAATAAATAAATAAAAATAAAAACATTTTTAATTAAAAACAAAAGTAAAAGAATAAAACATAAAATAAAAACTACTCATAAGAAAGAGAATAAAAACAGGTTTTAAGACTTGACTTAAAAATGTCCATGGACTCCGACTGCCTCCCTGAGGGCTATGAACTGGCTAACCCAGAATGAGATTGATTGCCAACTTAACAAACCTCCCCAGCCTTCTGGACATGATGAAGGGACTTGGGCTGTCGTACCTGGCTTTTCCCCTTTGGGTACCCCTAGAATGGCCAATTTTTAGCTTAAATTTTCAAAAGCTGCCCCCCTTCCACACCCCGCGGTCGCTACAATCCCTCGACTCGGTCGCTCTGCTCCCTCGACATTACCACTAAAATTTTATCCTAGCTAGAAAGGGTTCTGTGTATATATACAGTGAGGAAAATAATTATTTGAACACCCTGCGATTTTGCAAGTTCTCCCACTTAGAAATCATGGAGGGGTCTGAAATTTTCATCTTAGGTGCATGTCCACTGTGAGAGACATAATCTAAAAAAATATGTGGGCCGCTGAAGAGGAGGTACTGCTGGCCCACCACCACCAGAGGGTGCCCTGCTTGGAGTGCAGGCTCCAAGCACGAGAGGGCGCCAGACCCAGAAGAAGTGACAGCTGTCACTCATCACACCAGCTGTCACTCATTTACACCACTACATAAGCCGGACTGCAAGTCCACCTCCCCGCCGAGAAATCAACTACCGAAGAGGTAATATTCTCTGCTGTGATTATTCATTATTATAACAAGTGTTCTGTGTGCAGCCGTGTTCCTGCGGGCTCTATCTGAAGCTGGGTTTGCGGATAGTGGGAGTGCGACGGTCCTTGCCTCTCACTCCATCCAGGGAAGAGACTAGCGGGAGCTGCACGGGTGAAAGTGTTTCTGGAGGTGGAGGTTTCCCCTCCTAACTGAGTGCAGACTGTGGAGTACTGAGTGTGCGAATTCACACTCATCCATCCTGTCTTTGTTTTCTGCCAGCAGTACCAGGGTCGACAGCTGAAGACAGAGGCCACCTGGGGACTCGGGACTTGGCGGCTCCGGTGTTCTTCAGGCCGTTGGTGGTGGAAGCCGTGTGGGACGCGGCTCATCTCTCGTCGGGGGTCTTCTATCTTCGAGCCTGCCCACACGTCACCTGGTGTTAATTGTCTATTCATATCTTGTGTGTTTAGTTGTGTGTTGTCACAACATTAAATTGTTACTTATTGGCTTATTCATTGTCCGTTCCTTTGCGCCCCCTGTTGTGGGTCCGTGCTACGACACCTTCCCAACAAAAAATCCGGAAATCACAATGCATGATTTTTTTTAATAATTTATCTGTATGTTACTGCTGCAAATAAGTATTTGAACACCTGTGAAAATCAATGGCAACTTGCTTCTGACGGATTGTTTGTTGCTGTGATGCCACTCTGAACTTCACACGGTTGTATACGCTTCTTTTATTTCTGTTTAGCACTCTTCTGGTTATTAACTGTATCTACTCTGAACGTTATTTAACAATCGCTAGCGGTTAGCATTCGCTAGCGATTAGCATTCGCTGGCGCTTAGCTTTCACTAGCTAGGTCGACACCTCCCCTCTCCGTTGTTTTTATAGCTGTTTCTTTTCTACCCATTTAATACTTCTGTTCGTTTTTCAGTTGAACTGCTGTGAATTTTAAGTATTTTTTACTCCTGTGTAAAATCTTAGGAGCGGCTAGCATTTTCGCTAGCGGTTAGCTTGCGTTAGCGATTTTTGACCCCTCTCATCATTTTTTCATTTCATTTTTTACACTCCTGTTAGTTAATTAACTGTTTAGTGTATTTTATAGCTGCTGCTTTTTTACCTGTTTAATACTTCTGTTAGTTTTTCAGTGTAACTGCTGTGAATTTTAATTCATTTATCTGCATCTGTGTGAGCCTTAGGAGTGGTTAGCTTATCCATTATTGGTTAGCTCGTGTTTGGTTGGCTACATTTTTGAATTTCTTAGTGCACAAAGTACACTAGTTGTTATACTTTACACCCTCCGTTATTCCTGCATGATGTTGGAAGATAGGGTGGCTCTCTTAGAGAGCCGTGTCTGTAGGTTAGAGCAGCTTCTTAGCGCAGTGGAGTTAGATGTTATGGGCACTCCAGATGAGGTTAGTGTTGGGCCGGCTAGCGAGCCTATTAGCATCAGCTTAGAAACGCCGGCTGTGGAGGACGACTTTCGGACTGTGGCTAGGCGGAGGAAGCCCCGTAGGGCTTGGTGCCCGGTTGTGGCACCCCGATCACACTCGCCAGTGTGAACTGTGAATCGGTTCTCCCCCTTGGATTTGCCAGATGTGAATTCTCTGAGCCCACGAGTGACTTCCACTCCTGTCTCCAGGCCGAAATAACGGACTTTAGTGATTGGGGATTCTATCACCCGCAAAGTCAGGTTACAGATGCCGGCTGACGTTAAATGACACTAGATACAATAACACAGTTATTCATGTCGGCGCCAATGATGTCAGGATGAAGCACTCAGAGGTCACAAAAATGGACATAGAGAGGACTTGTGATCTTGCCAGAAAGATGTGTCAGCATCGATTAATAGTCTCTGGTCCCCTCCCCTCCCGGGGTATTGATGAGGTGTTTAGCAGGCTGACATCATTAAATAGGTGGCTGGCGCAGTTTTGTAGACAGCAAGGCTTTAGCTTTATTGATAACTGACCTTCGTTCTGGGGCCACCATGGCTTGCTGATGCCGGACGGCCTCCACCCTACTGGGGAAGGCGCCGCCATCTTGTCTGCGAAAATAGATAGAGTTCTACAGGGAAGGTAACATTAGGAATCTACAGCAGGCTACGGAGCAGGTGATTAGAGACCCTGCAAGGCTTATGACAAATGTGGGTGTGGAATCCATTAGCTTAGCAGGAAATTTAGTGCAGAAAATCCACTATGGTGATAGTGCAGTTTATCTGGCAGGGAGAGAAATTCAACAAGTTGAGACTGTGGCCTGCTCCCGTAGACGTGTCCATAAAAATCATAGAGGGATATGCTTTGCAAACTTAATACCCATTACTATATTGGATCATGTTGAAATTGAGGATGGCGCAGTGGTTGTTCCAGCAATAGCAAAGATTTCGTGTCTGCTACCTACAACCCAAACCTACTTCTAGGCATCTTATATATATATGCTACTCTAGAACCACCCCTAAACCCAAACAGTTCAACTGTCAACCTCACTGAGGTCCTTAGACTGGGTCTCATTAACATAAGATCACTGTCCTCAAAATCATTGTTGATCAATGATCTAATTATTGATCATCACTTAGATATGATTGGGCTATGTGAAACCTGGCTTAAACCTACAGCTGTCCTCCCCTTAAATGAGGCCTGCCCACCAGCATATACATTTAGTCACGTCCCTCGTGATGCAAAGCAAAGCGGGGGTGTTGCTCTTATTTATAAATCTAGGTTTAGCTTATTAGCTGTTTGGGGTTACAAATATCACTCATTTGAGCATCTGATTCTCCGCTCTGCTCAGGATATTACACATTGGCCAAGGTCAGAAGAATAAAAATCAGTCGTATTACTTTGTCACTGTATCTGCCTCCTGGCCCATATTCTGAATTCTTAGATGAATTTGGTGCATTAATCTCTAACTTGTCAACTAGTGTAGATAACATTCTGATCATTGGTGACTTTAACATTCATATAAATAAGCCTTCTGATCCCCTCTGCAAATCATTTATGGAAATTGTGGATGCATTAGGATTTCAGCAATGCATTCGGGATTCGACACACATTAGTGGAAATACCCTGGATCTGGTTCTCGCACGTGGTATTGCTGTCACAAATATTGACATCATGTCTCTTACATCAGTGGTGTCTGATCACTCACTTATTAAGTTTACAGTTTCGCTGCCGTGTTTAGTGGAACAACAACCTTATATATCTTTACGGCGATGCATCGACTCCTCAACTAAGACTGAACTCGAAGCTAGACTGCCTGATGTCTTAGCGTCACATTTGACAAATACCCAGTCAGTAGAAAGACTTATGGATAGTTTAAACTCAGTGCTCAAAGCAACACTCGACATGATTGCACCACCTGTGTTAAAACCGCGCTCCCCCAAATCACAGTCACCTTGGTTCAATGATTATCTGCGTGACCTCAAGCATAAAGCAAGAGGTCTAGAACGGAAATGGTGTCGTTCAAAATTAGAAGTATTTCACCTAGCGTGGTGTGATGCTATCTTAGACTATAAGCATGCATTATTGGCTACAAAGCGGACTTACTACTCTAATTTGATCAAAAAAAACAAGCATAACTCAAAATTCTTGTTCAACACCGTGGCAACACTTTTGCATGGACAACCACCTGTAGTTCGCTCTCCTTTTACAGCACAAGATTTCCTGGATTACTTTGGGAAGAAAATAGAAGACATCAGGTTAAACATATCCCGGCATGCCTTAATCCAGCCACTACACCCTGCTATTGATGTGGGCGCCACTACTGAGGTATTACCTAGATTTACAGAATTTGACAGTATCTCACTGGGCGTGCTGACAAATGTCGTAATGTCAACAAAAAGCACAACCTGTTTATTTGATCCTATACCAACAAAACTGTTTAAGGACCTGTGGTCCACTCTTGGACCGACTGTGCTGGAAATTATTAATCTTTCTTTAACTTCTGGATCTGTTCCTAAATGTTTCAAATCTGCAGTGATTAAACCATTACTTAAGAAACCTAATCTTGACCCTAGTGTATTGACAAACTATCGGCCGATATCAAATCTATAATTTTTCTCTAAAATTCTGGAAAAAGTGGTGTCACGGCAGCTCATAGACTATCTTACTGAGAATAATCTCTTTGAGCCACTGCAGTCTGCTTTTAGAAAATATCATTCCACAGAGACGGCTCTCACAAAAGTGGTGAATGATCTTCTGCTTACAATGGATTCAGACACTAGTACGGTTCTGTTGCTGTTTTATCTCAGTGCTGCATTTGATACAGTGGATCATCATACTCTACTTGATAGGCTGGAAAATCATTTTGGGATTACTAGGAGTGCCCTTGCATGGCTGACGTCATACTTGACCAGTCGTTCTCACTGTGTTTTGTACAGTAACACTACCTCTAACCTTAGTGACATGAAATTTGGGGTTCCACAGGGGTCTGTCTTAGGCCCCCTGCTTTTCTCCCTTTATATAGCACCCCTGTCATGTCCCGGCCGTTTCCAGGCTTCAGCCCATATGGCCCTTCTTCATTTAGTTCTGTTCCTTTGGCATCAGCCTCGTTTTGTTAATTACCTTTTTCTTCATGTGGGTTTTTTTTTCCATGTTCTGATTTTTGCTTTGTCACCTTCTTCCTTTGTTACTTTTCACCTCAGTTATGTTTTAGTCTGGTTTTGTTATTGCCTCTTTCTTCACGTTTATTCAATGTTCTCATTGCTTTGTCACTTTCTTTCTTTGTTACTTTACAGCTATGTTTTAGTTCCATTCTAGTTTATTCAGTCTGTTTTTATGTTTCAGCATTTAGTGGTTGTTTGCTTATGTTACTGTTCTCTCTTCTGTTAAGTATTTGGGTATTTCTGGTTTTGGTTTTCAGTTTTGTTTTCTTGTAGTTCTTCTGTCTGTTCTAAGTAGGTTTATTGTATTATTTCCCATGATTCACTTATCACGTTCTTGTATGCTTTTCAGTTTTGATCAAGTTAGGGTGGTGTTCATGGTTTTCTTTGTACTATCTCTTATTGCCATGTTTGTATCTGATCACCTTTCTCTTGCTCCTGCTTGTCAGTCTCTCATTGTTTCCACAGTCTTTTCCGGATCACTGCACTCTCAGTTCCGCACCTGCACTTTGTCCTCTCAGTCAGCCACGCCCCTTCATCTGTCATTCTCTTGCCCATTTGTCACCGCCCTTCTGCATCATTGGCCTCTTAGCTGTCACCTGACCACGCCCCCTTTCCAGGCCTTTCCTCCTCCACGTGCACCTCATTTCCTGATTAACACCTGTCCCTATTTAACCTGCGTCTGTTCACTTCTTCCCCGCTCGTTCGTTGATTCACTCACGTACCAGCCTCTTGTTTCGTTCTTGTTTTGCCAAGCCTTGTTTTTGGACTCTGTTTTGTGTTCTGGATCCTGTTTTTTGCCTCTGCTCTGACATACCTGTTTGCTCATGTTTTGACCTTGCTTGTTCTTTGGACCACGTCTTCAGCTTAATCCTTGTCAAGTACTTTTGCTCCGTGGACTGCCTTGCTGTTATCGATCCCAAGCCTGAATAAACCACCCTTTAAGTATATTTCCTTTTGTCGAGCCTGCATTTGTGTCCTGCCCTCGTCCAGTCCTGACAACCCCTTGGGCACATATTGCGGCATTTTGGGATTACCTTTCACTGCTATGCAGATGATACTCAGTTATACATGCCAATAACTGCTGGTAATCTCGTTCACATAAAATCCTTAGAAGATTGCCTTGCAGCAGTGAGAAGTTGGATGTCTAGAAACGTCCTACTTTTAAACTCTGATAAGACTGATATGATGGTTCTTGGTCCAGTGAGACATCGGCATCAATTTGACCAGTTATTGCTCAGCCTCAGCTCGTGTGTCATACATCACACTGACAAAGTGATGAACCTTGGGGTAATTTTTGATCATTCATTGTCCTTTGGCCTCCACATTAGAAATATTACTAGGACTGCTTTCTTCCACCTGCGAAATATAGCGAAGATTCGTCCCATACTCTCTATGGCTGATGCTGAGATCCTGATCCATGCATTTATCTCTTCTAGATTGGACTACTGCAATGTTCTATTTTCTGGTTTACCCCAGTCTAGCATTAGGGGTCTCCAATTGGTTCAAAATGCTGCAGCCAGACTTTTGACACGAAGCAGAAAGTTCGACCACATTACACCCATTTTGGCATCTCTTCACTGGCTTCTTGTCCCAGTGAGATCAGATTTTAAGGTTCTGCTGCTAACCTATAAAATGATTCATGGACTGGCACCTCCCTACCTAGCTGACCTAATTAAACCTTACGTACCGGCCCAGGTTTTACATTCTCAGGGTGCAGGGCTACTTTGTGTCCCTAAGGAATGGAATGGATGAGTGGAATGATCTCCCTGCATCAATAAAACAGTCAGATTCTGTGGAGACTTTCAATTCCAGACTTAAGACGCACTTATTTTCCCTTTCGTATGGTTAGCATACTGGTACAGTTTTGTTTTACGCTTTTTATTCTTTTAATTCATTTTATTAGTAAATGGAGCGGGCCGCGGCCTCAACTTTACCTAAATTATGGGTCTTTTAGTGAAGTTTACGGCTAGTGGACGGCGATCACCTTAGTATTTCTCTGTTTTTCGTGTTGTTTAATGCTGACAAATTATACAGTATTTCTTGTCTTTCTGATGCCTGATTCAATCAATCAATCAATCAATCAATCAATTTTTTTTATATAGCGCCAAATCACAACAAACAGTTGCCCCAAGGCGCTTTATATTGTAAGGCAAGGCCATACAATAATTATGTAAAACCCCAACGGTCAAAACGACCCCCTGTGAGCAAGCACTTGGCTACAGTGGGAAGGAAAAACTCCCTTTTAACAGGAAGAAACCTCCAGCAGAACCAGGCTCAGGGAGGGGCAGTCTTCTGCTGGGACTGGTTGGGGCTGAGGGAGAGAACCAGGAAAAAGACATGCTGTGGAGGGGAGCAGAGATCAATCACTAATGATTAAATGCAGAGTGGTGCATACAGAGCAAAAAGAGAAAGAAACAGTGCATCATGGGAACCCCCCAGCAGTCTACGTCTATAGCAGCATAACTAAGGGATGGTTCAGGGTCACCTGATCCAGCCCTAACTATAAGCTTTAGCAAAAAGGAAAGTTTTAAGCCTAATCTTAAAAGTAGAGAGGGTGTCTGTCTCCCTGATCTGAATTGGGAGCTGGTTCCACAGGAGAGAAGCCTGAAAGCTGAAGGCTCTGCCTCCCATTCTACTCTTACAAACCCTAGGAACTACAAGTAAGCCTGCAGTCTGAGAGCGAAGCGCTCTATTGGGGTGATATGGTACTACGAGGTCCCTAAGATAAGATGGGACCTGATTATTCAAAACCTTATAAGTAAGAAGAAGAATTTTAAATTCTATTCTAGAATTAACAGGAAGCCAATGAAGAGAGGCCAATATGGGTGAGATATGCTCTCTCCTTCTAGTCCCTGTCAGTACTCTAGCTGCAGCATTTTGAATTAACTGAAGGCTTTTTAGGGAACTTTTAGGACAACCTGATAATAATGAATTACAATAGTCCAGCCTAGAGGAAATAAATGCATGAATTAGTTTTTCAGCATCACTCTGAGACAAGACCTTTCTGATTTTAGAGATATTGCGTAAATGCAAAAAAGCAGTCCTACATATTTGTTTAATATGCGCTTTGAATGACATATCCTGATCAAAAATGACTCCAAGATTTCTCACAGTATTACTAGAGGTCAGGGTAATGCCATCCAGAGTAAGGATCTGGTTAGACACCATGTTTCTAAGATTTGTGGGGCCAAGTACAATAACTTCAGTTTTATCTGAGTTTAAAAGCAGGAAATTAGAGGTCATCCATGTCTTTATGTCTGTAAGACAATCCTGCAGTTTAGCTAATCGGTGTGTGTCCTCTGGCTTCATGGATAGATAAACCTGGGTATCATCTGCGTAACAATGAAAATTTAAGCAATACCGTCTAATAATACTGCCTAAGGGAAGCATGTATAAAGTGAATAAAATTGGTCCTAGCACAGAACCTTGTGGAACTCCATAATTAACTTTAGTCTGTGAAGAAGATTCCCCATTTACATGAACAAATTGTAATCTATTAGACAAATATGATTCAAACCACTGCAGCGCAGTGCCTTTAATACCTATGGCATGCTCTAATCTCTGTAATAAAATTTTATGGTCAACAGTATCAAAAGCAGCACTGAGGTCTAACAGAACAAGCACAGAGATGAGTCCACTGTCCGAGGCCATAAGAAGATCATTTGTAACCTTCACTAATGCTGTTTCTATACTATGATGAATTCTAAAACCTGACTGAAACTCTTCAAATAGACCATTCCTCTGCAGATGATCAGTTAGCTGTTTTACAACTACCCTTTCAAGAATTTTTGAGAGAAAAGGAAGGTTGGAGATTGGCCTATAATTAGCTAAGATGTTGTATGGCTGGGGGGTCTGGCTGCCTTTTTGTTTCTGTCTTTTGTTTTTCCTTCCAGGTGGCTTGCATTTGGGACTGAGTGGCTGTGTTGCTGAGGTTATCAGGACCTCACCCTGATCACCTGCGGCTCGTCAGGACTTACAGCTGAGGTGCATCTATATGGATTGGAACATGGTGGCATTTAAGACTGGAGTACACAGTGTGTATTTGCCAGAGACTCGACCTTGTGACCAGACGGGTGAGATCATCGTCTCGGGAGCCATCTCATCATCAGTGGATGCAGAGAACGTCCAGGGTTTGATGCACGGTCTGTGAAAGAGGAGGGGGTGAGGTCTCACGCTCGTCAGCACACTTCCTGAGGTACGTTAGATTTTGTGACTAACATTTATACAGTCAGTAAATGTGGTGTCCCTCACACCTTTATTATATTGAGCTGTATGTTAGTCATGTATCGGCTTCCACTGCAGTGGAGTTTTGTGAACTGGATGTTCCATGCCTGCAGGTTGGGAAGCTGATTAGTAATCAAGCCAGGAAGTGTTTGCTGTTTGTACACCTTTAAGTGTTCTCTCTGTGTGTAGAGTGTGGACTCACATAATGGTTCCTTCTTTCACAGACTCGGTTTGTTGCGGCCACCTGGGGGGTGTCGGCGGGGTCCTTGGGTCCGAACAGCTTCTGGCTCCGGACCGTTAGCGCTGCTGGCAGCGCACCACGCCAGACCGCACTTTCTTTTGTTATTTTTTGTATCACTGTTATGTATTAAATTCAGTTAGCCTTTGTACCGTGCTCTGCTTGTTTCATACTGGGTCCTTCAAACGCTGGTCGGTTCTCCGAGCTGCGTCCGACACATAACATAAGATAGCCGGGTCAAGTGATGGCTTTTTAAGTAATGGTTTAATTACTGCCACCTTAAAAGCCTGTGGTACATAGCCAACTAACAAAGATAGATTGATCATATTTAAGATCGAAGCATTAAATAATGGTAGGGCTTCCTTGAGCAGCCTGGTAGGAATGGGGTCTAATAAACATGTTGATGGTTTGGATGAAGTAACTAATGAAAATAACTCAGACAGAACAATTGGAGAGAAAGAGTCTAACCAAATACCGGCATCACTGAAAGCAGCCAAAGATAACGATACGTCTTTGGGATGGTTATGAGTAATTTTTTCTCTAATAGTTAAAATTTTGTTAGCAAAGAAAGTCATGAAGTCATTACTAGTTAAAGTTAATGGAATACTCAGCACAATAGAGCTCTGACTCTGATTCTGTTTTTTCTCTCTGTTTAAGGTGCAGCTCCATCCAGAGATGGGAGTTGTGTTCGTGTTGGCGATCCTCCTGTCCTGTGCGCCAATAGCATTTCTTGTATATTCGTCCGTGAAGTGTTCTGTGAATTGTTCAGTAATTTATGTTTTGTAGCATGGCTCAAGAAGAGAGTCACCCCTTTGAGTCTGGTCTGCTCTATTCTGGTTTCATCTGACCACATGACCTTCTCCCATGCCTCCTCTGGATCATCCAGATGGTCACTGGTGAACTTCAAATTTCTCTGTGAGCCAGAATTCTTGCTGGTTGGTAGGTGTTCAAATACTTATTTGCAGCAGTCACATACAAATAAATTATTAAAAAATCATACATTGTGATTTCCGGATTTTTTTTTTTTTTTTTAGATTATGTCTCTCACAGTGGACATGCACCTAAGATGAAAATTTCAGACCCCTCTATGATTTCTAAGTGGGAGAACTTGCAAAATCGCAGGGTGTTCAAATACTATTTTCCCTCACTGTATATATTTCATGACCCGATCATGAAGATCTGACGATCAGTTCATCAGTTACACTCCATTGCAGGTACTGTCAAGTGCAGAAACACAAAGAATCACACACACACACAGAGAGCCACCAAATTGATGCCATGATATTTGACAATTGTCCCATTGGAAATGAAACTGCCCCATTACATTTCCAAAACGTGGGGATAATGTCTCATTGGCTTCTTTTCCCTTTCCATTCACACACACACACACACACACACACACACACACACACACACACACACACACACACACACACACACACACACACACACACACACACACACACACACACACACACACAGGTATACTTGCTTGCAGGTTTAGTTACATTTATTTTTTAGTTGATACAACTGACAGATATTGCTGTGGATTTGAATGTATGCTTGAATAGTGTATTTATAGAACATTCAAGCAAATAGGGTTTAGCTGACAGAAAAACACAAATTTAGAAAGAAAAATAAGAACGTAGAGACAGTGAATCAAAAAAGTGAGCTCACATCATTTTATGCTGAAACTTATAGAAGTTTACTTTCTTCAGAAATGTCGACCAGGAAAATCATGTGAACACAACACTCCTCTTTGATTAGACAGTTGATCTTTCAACAGGGTCCAATATCAGGGCTGAGGGAGCAGTGGAGGATTTCAACTAAGTATGTCTTTATCCTCTCTCTTTTGAAATGTCAAGTTCAAAGATCCACACCAGTGGCCTTAATCTAGGAGCTAAATTGACCTGGAAAATTGTCTGGTAACTCCTCACAATCATCATGTCACAGAACCTGCAGTTTACAACATAGAAACAGTGTTATTAAGACTCAGTGAAGGGACAGTGTTGGGATTGGTCCTAAATCTGAACATCTGTTTTGTTGTTTCCTCCTGATGCTCCCATCAAACAGCTCGATGAAGTCAAAGCTGTGTGTGGAGTCAGATACACTCAGCCTTTTATTACCAAACTGAAATTTAAACTTATTCAGCTCAGACTGACACAGTATTGTTCCATACTATTTTTCTATCATTAGTAGAGGTGTAATGCATCAGGTAAGGTAATGTTGCTCTGTGTGCTATATGGATCCCCCCCACAGTGGTTCAATGCACATATGATCCACAGATTAATTGTAATCTGCTCCACCCGGAAAGCAATATTACACATATTCTAATATTACACACTTTTTCTAATACAAACAACTATCCATTCCATGAGCTGAGCACAGGATCTCACTATTTGCTGATGATCTTATTTTGTTCCTGTCAAAGCTGAGTAAATCTTTACAGTACAGGTTAGAAATAATTACATCTACCAGCGATATTTCAGGCTACAAAATTAATAAATCCAAATCCTCAATCTTACTTATGAATGGAGAAGACAGAATTAATCTTATCCAAGAGACATTACAGTTCAGTGTAGTAAGACAGTTTAATTATCTGGTAAAACAAATTTTGCCAGATCTTGAACAAATTGTTGAAACAAATTATAATCTCATAATGATGGGAAGAAGCAATTCCATTGATAGATGGATGCCATTAACAATGTACATGACTGGGAGAATTAATATAATTAAAATGAATATACCTAAACTTCTCGATGTGTTCCAGAATGTTCTCCTGCCACCTCCTCCAGGGTTATTCATACAATTCAAGAAAATGTTAATACAGTTTATATGGAAAAATAGAAGATCCAAGCTTCAATTGTCCTTATTGTACTTGCCATAAGAGCGCGTAAATGTCCAGATGTCCAGCTGTACGATTAGAGACATGGAAGCTCATGGACTGAGATTAACACTCCCTTCATACTTATATTCAAACTCCATTAAAGAACTAAAGAAAACCACTAAAATCCCATCCAAAATAATATGATTATTACATGGAGGGATGTTAAAAACTCCTGCATGAAGCATAGAAATTATATTATATTATATTATAAATAGTTAAGGAAAAAAAATCACTGTGGGTGTGGACCAGTTTATGTTGGCAAAATTCTTGGATTTTATCTGTAGTATTAGTTTAAATTAGATAGAACTTTACTGATCCCTTGGGAAGACTCCCTCAGGGAAATTGAAGTTCCAGCTGCATTGCAGCACACAGGGTAAGAAGCACACAGAAGTAAAAGTTAAAAAAAAAAAAAAAAAACAATTTGCAAATATAAATACCAGACATACTGATCAATACTGGTTCACTGTCTACTACTGTTCCTCTCCTTCCCATCCTCTGTCTTCCTGTTACTCCTCCTCCCCCAGAGTGAGGAGTTGTACAGTCTGATGGCCTGACAGACAAAGCAGTTTTTCAGTCTGTTGGTCCTGCACTTGGGAAGGAGCAGTCCATGGCTGAAGAGGCTCCTCTGGTTGCTGATGACGGTGTGCAGAGGGTGACTGGCAACGTCCATAATGTCCAGCAGTTTGTCCAGTGTTCTCTTCTCTGCGACCATCACCAGACAGTCCAGCTTCATGCCAACCACAGAGCCAGCTACCACAGTCTGGGATCACCTCATCCCAGACTGTGGTGTTGCAGCAGTCTCTCAGAGCACTTTCCACTTCAGGGGACCACGTCCTGACAGAGCAAGCAGTTACCACCTGCCTTTGTACCAGGCAGTATACTGTGGCTGTAGGTAGACCAGATAGTGATCAGACTTCCCCACAGGGGGAAGGAGTGTGACTCTGGATCCCTCCCATTAGCATATAGTAGATCAATTGTGCTGTCCGTTCTTACTGTCAACTGTTGACTTTATGTACTCTATAAGCTACATGTGTGACTTGTTGCGAAGTTTGGATGGCATTTGTACAAAAACGGTGAAACAGTTCAAAATTAGCGCACAAAACATTATGCACGAAACATTGCGCCGACGGGCAGGCATGCACGCGTCTTGTTCTCTGCGTTGTCTGTTGAGCAGGAAAAGTGCCAGGTGTACCACATGACGCCGCTTATGTGGAAGAAATAAAAACTAGCTGGTACGTGTGGAACCACACTGCACCGCTTATGTGGAATAATTACAAAAAAACAGCACCCGGGATGCAAACCTGTGCCTTTCAAAACCTGTGATTACCAGTCAGAGACTTTACCAAAGAGCTATGGAGCTGTTCTTTGAAAGCTACAGGAAGCTGCCTCATATCAGGAAGGACATGGAAGTATTACAAAAAAAAAAAAAAAAATTCAAATCCCACACCATATAAAAACAATGCATTTATCAAGCGGGCAAAACAAATATGATCCGTCTGTTCCTCTGGTGATGACCCATGGTCACTGACATAGAGTCATGAAATTACATACAGTGTGCATTACATTACATTACATTACAGTGTGCGCTGATCATGTCCACATCTACTGGTCTGGTGCATCCAGTTGGCTGCACGCGTGACCTGCCCGACACGCCGCAGCACAGACACCGCGTCATGTGGAACAGAGCTCATGTGGGTGACATGACGGTCAGATCGCCCGCTACGTGTTCTGATCTGATGGTCTGTTTCAACCTGGAGGGCTGTCAGTGTTTGCTCCGTGCGTGCGCTCGCTTGCTGCAGCTTGTCGGCCGCCACTGCAATATATGTTTTTATTTATGTCCACATAAATACAGCAATGAGGCACACGCAGCTCACAGTGGACAGCTGTTTGTCCATGACTGTCCAAACACAGTAGGTGTTGTGTAGCTGGAATGTCCAGAATGACAGATCACCACAGCTGCTTCCGTTGGAAGCCACGCCTCCTGTCAGTGAAGCGCACACACCAATGTGTCAGTGTGTGTGTTTGCAAAGTCACACTCGTAGGGAACTTAGACAAATTTCACAGCAGTACGGCAGTGATTGTCTGCAGTCTGCTGTCGTGCCAAGAGTGTGACTGGCCACACATTTTGGAAGTGTCATGCGGGCGGTGTTAGATGTTCGTGCGTGTCACCTGGAATTGAGGTGCGGGGTGAGGGTGTGATGGGTTCGCACAGCACACACTTTGGCTTTCAAGTGCTTGTGTGTGCAAATAGTTGGACCAACGGGTGTACGAGGCATTTGAGGCCGGGGCGATTACACGGTTTGCACACAATTCCTGCGTCATGCGCACTAAGTGTGCACTTCGTCCAAACTTCGCACTATGTGTAAAGGGGCCCTTACTGGAGTCATTCATGGCCAAATATCTATCCGTGGTGAAAGTTTTGTCAAAATCCATACAGTAGTTTTGACGTAATCTTGCTAAAACACAGACAAACAGATACGACTGTGATGTTGTGTTCCGTGCGCTGTGATGTTGTGTTCCGTGATGTTGTGTTCCAGGGGCTGTAATGTTGTGAGTTGTGATGTTGTGTTCCATGGACTGTGATGTTGTGTTCCGTGCGCTGTGATGTTGTGTTCCAGGGGCTGTAATGTTGTGTTCCGTGGGCTGTGATGTTTTGTTCCGTGATGTTGTGACCTGTGATGTTGTGTTCAATGGGCTGTGATGTTGTGAGCTGTGATGTTGTGACGTGTGATGTTGTGTTCCGCAAGCTGTGATGGTGTGGGCTGTGATGTTGTGGACTGTGTGTTGTGAGCTGTGATATTGTGTTCTGTGGGCTGTCATGTTGTGTTCCACAGGCTGTGATGTTGTAGGCTCACAGTCCATGTGTTCCATGGACTGGGATGTTGTGACTTGTGTGTTGTGAGCCGTGATGTGTTCCATGGACTGTGATGTTGTGTTCCATGGGCTGTGATGTTGTGTTCCATGGACTGTGATGTTGTGTTCCATGGATTGTGATGTTGTGTTCCATGAACTGTGATGTTGTGTTCCATGGATTGTGATGTTGTGTTCCATGGATTGTGATGTTGTGTTCCATGGACTGTGATGTTGTGTTCCATGGATTGTGATGTTGTGTTCCATGGGCTGTGATGTTGTGTTCCATGGACTGTGATGTTGTGGCTTGTGTGTTGTGTTCCGCATGTTGTGATGTTGTGAGCTGTGATGTAGTGTTCCATGGACTGTGATGTTGCGGCTTGTGTGTTGTAGTCCGCATGTGAATGAATGAATGAATGAATGAATGAAAATGAATGAATGAATGAATGAATGAATGAATGAAAACTGTTTATTTCGAACATTTGATACATCAACAATTACAAGATAGATCAGTAAAGACAACAACAAAAAAGTTCCTACTGTGTACCCAACATGTCCGAAAAGGGGTAGGGTGAAGCATCAGCTTATTTATCCCTACCCCTTCTTCCCCACAACCAGTAATACCCTTTGCCACATATACACATAGATTCCTACACACCTAAACCGATATCAATATATATATATATATATATATATACATATATATACACATACACATACATATATACATACACACATCAACATACATACACATATACATATATACACATATATATACACAAACATAAATATACACCTACACATGCCTACTTACATACAAAATACTATATATTTACAAGCCAAAGCAAAATACAAAAACACCCTAACCCTCATTACCCTTCCTCCTCCCTATACCCAGAAAAAACCATATTTTTGTACCGCTGTTTGAACTGGTTCATGCTTGGACATTGCTTGAGCCCCACTCCCAATCTGTTCCACATCCTCACCCCACAGACAGAAATACAGAAACCTTTTAATGTTGTTCGTGCCCACTGATGCTTTAAATTAAATTTCCCCCTCAGACTGTAATCCCCTGATCTGTTAAAAAACATATTTTTAATATTTGCTGGAAGTAAATTGTTTATTGCTTTATACACAATTTGTACTGTTTGAAAATGAACCAAGTCTGTGAATTTTAAGATTCTGGATTGTAAAAATAGTGGATTTGTATGATCTCTATAGCCAGTATTATGAATAATTCTTATAGCTCTTTTCTGCATTACTGATAGTGATTGTGTTGTACCTTTATAAGTATTACCCCATACCTCTGCACAGTACTGTAAATATGGTAAAACCAGTGAGCAGTAAAGAATGCGGAGTGAGTTGTGGTCCAGAATATGTTTCGCTTTGTTTAGAACTGAAATGCTTCTTGACAGTTTACTTTGTATATGTTTTATATGAGACTTCCAGTTTATCTTATCATCTATTATCACCCCCAGAAACTTATTTTCATGTACCCTTTCAATATCTACCCCCTCGACTTGTAACTGAACCTGTATGTCTGTATTACAATAGCCAAATAACATGTATTTTGTTTTACTTAAGTTTAATGATAATTTGTTTCTGTCAAACCATATTTTCAATTTTCTCATTTCTATACTGATCCTCCTCAGTAACTCCTGCAAATCCCCCCCTGAACAAAAAATGCTTGTGTCATCTGCAAATAATACTAATTTTAATATTTTGGAAACATTGACAATATCATTTATATAAATTAGAAACAGTTTTGGACCCAATACTGACCCCTGTGGGACGCCACAAGCATTGTCTAAGCATGATGATGTATATTCCCCCATCTTCACAAACTGTTTTCTGTTACTTAAGTAGCTTCTCACCCAGTGCAACACCAACCCCCTAATCCCATACTGTTCAAGTTTATTGATTAATATGTCATGATTGATTGTATCAAAAGCCTTTTTAAGGTCTATAAATATTCCAACTGAATGTAATTTGTGGTCTATGGCGTTTGTAATCTCCTCAACTGATTCTATTAATGCAAGTGATGTTGAACTATGTGCTCTGAATCCATATTGACTATCAGTAAGTAATTTATGTTTATTTATGAATTTGTCTAATCTATTATTGAATAACTTTTCTAATAATTTGGAAAATTGTGGAAGCAAAGAAACAGGTCTATAATTTGTGAAGTGGTGTCTATCCCCAGTCTTATACAGCGGCACAACCTTAGCTATTTTCATTTGATTGGGAAATTTACCGGTTTGAAATGATAAGTTACAGATGTATGTTAATGGTTCTACAATCCATTCAATGACCTGTTTTACCACCACCATATCAATTTCATTTAAATTGGTAGATGTTTTATATTTACAATTATTCACAATGTCTATAATTTCATTTCCATCCACTGCTGTGAGGAACATTGAACAGGGATTTCTTTCTATGAGATTATTATCCCAATCCTCAGGTTGGGAATCGGGAATTTTTTCTGCCAAGCTTGGTCCAATATTTACAAAAAAATTATTAAAACCGTTGACTACCTCATCCTTATTTTCCTTCTTGACATTATTATCAATGAAATACTGAGGGTAACTCTGTTTTTTATTACCATTTTTGATAATGCTATTTAATATATCCCATATTCCTTTAATATTGTTTTTGTTATTATATGTTACTATAATATTCCTTCCTACATACCCGTATAATATTAGTTAATCTATTTTTGTATTTCTTATATCTATTTTCTGCCTCTTTAGTCTTTAGTTTTATGAATTCTCTATACAGTGTATTTTTCTTATTACATGCATTTCGTAACCCTTTCGTCATCCATGGTCGAGCTTGGATTTTTTGTTTTCTCTAGTCTTGTTTAATTGGACAATTTTTATCATATAATGATGTAAATATTTGTAAAAAAGTTTCATATGCACTATCAACATCACTTTCACTGTATACCTTTTCCCAGTTTTGCTCCTGTAAATCCTTCTTTAGTGTGTTCATGTTTTCCTCTGTCCGCACTCGCCTGTATTTTATTTTCTCCTCTGGCTGATTCCGCCGATGGTTTCTATTATAAACGATGAAAACTGGTAGATGATCACTAATGTCATTGATTAATAATCCACTCACAGTGTTATTCTCAATATCATTGCTGTATTATCAATTAAGGTGGCACTATGGGATGTAATTCTGCTTGGCCTGGTGATTTTTGGATATAAACTCATACTGTACATTATACTGATAAATTCATCTGTTATTTTATGCTTATATGGATTGAGCAGATCAATATTTAAGTCACCACAAATGAACACAGTTTTTTGATTAGTTTTTGAGAACATTTTTCCCATACAGTCAGTGAATGTTTCAATACTAGATCCTGGTGCTCTATATATACAGCTGACTAATACATTTTTGCTTTTTTCTTCACATATTTCAATAGTTATACATTCTAATAAGTTATCAATCACAGTTGTCATATTGTCTACTATTTTATAATCCATGTTCTTATCCACATACACAGCCACTCCTCCTCCACTCTTATTCTTTCTGTTTACACAATTAAATTCATATCCATCCAGTTCAAAATCCATTCCTTTATCTTCATTGATCCATGTTTCTGATATAGCAATTATGTTAAATATTTTTTTAAACTGACTTAAATATTCTTTAATGTTGTTAAAGTTTGCATATAGACTTCTGCTGTTGAAATGGATTATTGATAATTTGTTATCTGTTCTAATGATCCGATTAAACTGTTCATCTGTATAATACCAACAACTGTCATTGATATTTGAGAAGAAATTATTGTCCGGGTCTATATCGTGCTCCAAGTCCAGTACATTGTGGTCTGTGTATTTAAATGTTCTCAGTTCTACTTTTCCATGATCAGCAATCCTTTGAGTTATATCCTTCTTGTCTCCAGATGTAGATGATGTAGTAGATGAATAGGTTCCTCTGGTCTGTGTCATGGTGTTGTGATGTGTTTGTGTCCTCATACCTTATTGGTCATATTTGTCCAGATCCTCGATGTTCCTGATTACCATAACCTTCGCTTGTTCTGGTGTTCCGTTCAGTTTGATGAATGTTTTGCAGTTGGATGTCCATGTCTGTTGAATTTTTCCCTGCTTTTTTAAGAAACGAGCTTTCCTGGCGATGTCTGCGTTTCTTTTGGTCAGATGTTCATTGATGAATACGTTTGTTCCTTTGAGTTTCCGTCCCTGTTTTAACAATGCCATTTTATGTTTTCTGTTGACAAACCTCATTATAACAGCTCGCTTGTCTCCATCCTCTCTCCTGGGCAGGGGGTGGCACGCTCAATGTTATTACAGTCCATTTGAATACCTTTAGATTGCAGGAAGTCAGCCACCTGTTGTTCCACTGAGCTGGCCTCCTGCTCACTGGCCTCCCCTCTGCTGTCTTCTGACACCGCCCGTGCGTAGGATCGAGGTTTAATATGAATTCCTGTAATAATAACGTCGTTCATCCTTGTGTACTGTTCCAACTCCGCAACACGGTTCTCCAGGTACACCAGACGCCGGTCTTTCTCGGCATTCTGGATCCGGAGAGCCTTCACTTCTTCCACCAGCTCCATAATGGATTTCTGCTGCATTTTAACCACAGAAATTTCCTCAGACAAAAAGTCCAGGGACTTCTTGATATCGTCTCCCTCCTCCGCCGTCAGTGCCTTCTTCGGACCCATGGTCAGCTAACTCCGCGCTGGCGCCTCGGGCCTCGGTAAAGCCGCGCCGGTGGAACTGCGCTGGCGCCTCGGGCTTCAGGTGGAGCCGCGCCGGTGGAACTGCGCTGACGCCTCGGGCTTCAGGTGGAGCCGCGCCGGTGGAACTGCGCTGACGCCTCGGGCTTCAGGTGGAGCCGCGCCGGTGGAACTGCGCTGACGCCTCGGGCTTCAGGTGGAGCCGCGCCGGTGGAACTGCGCTGACGCCTCGGGCTTCAGGTGGAGCTGCGCCGGTGGAACTGCGCTGACGCCTCGGGCCTCGGTAAAGCCGCGCCGGTGGAACTGCGCTGACGCCTCGGGCTTCAGGTGGAGCCACGCCGGTGGATGTGCGCTGGCGCCTCGGGCTTCAGGTGGAGCCGCGCCGGTGGATGTGCGCTGGCGCCTCGGGCTTCAGGTGGAGCCGCGCCGGTGGATGTGCGCTGACGCCTCGGGCTTCAGGTGGAGCCGCGCCGGTGGAACTGCGCTCACGCCTCGGGCTTCAGGTGGAGCCGCGCTGGTGGATGTGTGCTGACGCCTCGGGCCTCGGTAAAGCCGCGCCGGTGGAACTGCGCTGACGCCTCGGGCTTCAGGTGGAGCCGCGCCGGTGGATGAGGCAGAAAAAGCAAAGAGATATTTCTTACACACACAGCCCGCGTCTGTCTTCAGCCAGGATTAGGACGCATTGTTGTGATGTTGTGATGTTGTGTTCCATGGACTGTGATGTTGTGTTCCGTGCGCTGTGATGTTGTGTTCCGTGCGCTGTGATGTTGTGTTCCGTGGACTGTGATGTTGTGTTCCGTGCGCTGTGATGTTGTGTTCCGTGCGCTGTGATGTTTTGTTCCATGATGTTGTGACCTGTGATGTTGTGTTCAATGGACTGTGATGTTGTGTTCCGCGCACTGTGATGTTGTGTTCCGTGGGTTGTGATGTTGTGTTCCACAGGCTGTGATGTTGTGTTCCGCGCACTGTGATGTTGTGTTCCACAGGCTGTGATGTTGTGTTCCGCGGGCTGTGATGTTGTGACCTGGGATGTTGTGTTCCGTGATGTTGTAACCTGTGATGTTGGGTTCCATGGGCTGTGATGTTGTGAGCTGTGATATTGTGAGCTGTGATGTTGTGACATGTGATGTTGTGTTCCGCAGGCTGTGATGGTGTGGGCTGTGATGTTGTGGGCTGTGATGTTGTGTTCCGCAGGCTGTGATGTTGTGTTCTGTGCGCTGTGATGTTGTGTTCTGTGATGTTGTGTTCCAGGGGCTGTAATGTTGTGTTCCATGGGCTGTGATGTTGTGTTCCGCGTGCTGTGATGTTGTGGCTTGTGTGTTGTGTTCGGCATGTTGTGATTTTGTGAGCTGTGATGTTGTGTTCCATGGACTGTGATGTTGTGTTCCATGCGCTGTGATGTTGTGTTCCGCGCACTGTGATGTTTTGTTCTGTGGGTTGTGATGTTGTGTTCCACAGGCTGTGATGTTGTGTTCCGCGCACTGTGATGTTGTGTTCCACAGGCTGTGATGTTGTGTTCCGCGGGCTATGATGTTGTGACCTGGGATGTTGGGTTCCATGGGCTGTGATGTTGTGAGCTGTGATATTGTGAGCTGTGATGTTGTGACATGTGATGTTGTGTTCCGCAGGCTGTGATGGTGTGGGCTGTGATGTTGTGGGCTGTGATGTTGTGTTCCGCAGGCTGTGATGTTGTGTTCTGTGCGCTGTGATGTTGTGTTCCGTGATGTTGTGTTCCAGGGGCTGTAATGTTGTGTTCCATGGGCTGTGATGTTGTGTTCCGCGCGCTGTGATGTTGTGGCTTGTGTGTTGTGTTCCGCATGTTGTGATTTTGTG
The DNA here is from genome assembly GCF_902500255.1 of Thalassophryne amazonica. Classification (NCBI taxonomy): domain Eukaryota; kingdom Metazoa; phylum Chordata; class Actinopteri; order Batrachoidiformes; family Batrachoididae; genus Thalassophryne; species Thalassophryne amazonica. The sequence continues at coordinate 1,088,077 of NC_047111.1, forward strand.
AGCTGTGATGTTGTGTTCCATGGACTGTGATGTTGTGTTCCATGCGCTGTGATGTTGTGTTCCGTGCGCTGTGATGTTGTGTTCCGTGATGTTGTGTTCCAGGGGCTGTAATGTTGTGTTCCGTGGGCTGTGATGTTTTGTTCTGTGATGTTGTGACCTGTGATGTTGTGTTCAATGGACTGTGATGTTGTGTTCCGCGCACTGTCATGTTGTGTTCCACAGGCCGGTGATGTTGTGTTCCGCGGGCTGTTGTGATGTTGTGTTTCGCGATGTTGTAACCTTTGATGTTGTGTTCCGCGCACTGTGATGTTGTGTTCCAAAGGCTGTGATGTTGTGTTCCGCGGGCTGTTGTGATGTTGTGTTCCGCAATGTTGTAACCTGTGATGTTGGGCTCCGTGAGCTGTGATATTGTGAGCTGTGATGTTGTGACATGTGATGTTGTGTTCCGCGCACTGTGATGTTGTGTTCCGTGGGTTGTGATGTTGTGTTCCACAGGCTGTGATGTTGTGTTCCGCGCACTGTGATGTTGTGTTCCACAGGCTGTGATGTTGTGTTCCGCGGGCTGTGATGTTGTGACCTGGGATGTTGTGTTCCGTGATGTTGTAACCTGTGATGTTGGGTTCCATGGGCTGTGATGTTGTGAGCTGTGATATTGTGAGCTGTGATGTTGTGACATGTGATGTTGTGTTCCGCAGGCTGTGATGGTGTGGGCTGTGATGTTGTGGGCTGTGATGTTGTGTTCCGCAGGCTGTGATGTTGTGTTCTGTGCGCTGTGATGTTGTGTTCCGTGATGTTGTGTTCCAGGGGCTGTAATGTTGTGTTCCATGGGCTGTGATGTTGTGTTCCGCGTGCTGTGATGTTGTGGCTTGTGTGTTGTGTTCGGCATGTTGTGATTTTGTGAGCTGTGATGTTGTGTTCCATGGACTGTGATGTTGTGTTCCATGCGCTGTGATGTTGTGTTCCGCGCACTGTGATGTTTTGTTCTGTGGGTTGTGATGTTGTGTTCCACAGGCTGTGATGTTGTGTTCCGCGCACTGTGATGTTGTGTTCCACAGGCTGTGATGTTGTGTTCCGCGGGCTATGATGTTGTGACCTGGGATGTTGGGTTCCATGGGCTGTGATGTTGTGAGCTGTGATATTGTGAGCTGTGATGTTGTGACATGTGATGTTGTGTTCCGCAGGCTGTGATGGTGTGGGCTGTGATGTTGTGGGCTGTGATGTTGTGTTCCGCAGGCTGTGATGTTGTGTTCTGTGCGCTGTGATGTTGTGTTCCGTGATGTTGTGTTCCAGGGGCTGTAATGTTGTGTTCCGCGCGCTGTGATGTTGTGGCTTGTGTGTTGTGTTCCGCATGTTGTGATTTTGTGAGCTGTGATGTTGTGTTCCATGGACTGTGATGTTGTGTTCCATGCGCTGTGATGTTGTGTTCCGTGCGCTGTGATGTTGTGTTCCGTGATGTTGTGTTCCAGGGGCTGTAATGTTGTGTTCCGTGGGCTGTGATGTTTTGTTCTGTGATGTTGTGACCTGTGATGTTGTGTTCAATGGACTGTGATGTTGTGTTCCGCGCACTGTCATGTTGTGTTCCACAGGCCGGTGATGTTGTGTTCCAAAGGCTGTGATGTTGTGTTCCGCGGGCTGTTGTGATGTTGTGTTCCGCAATGTTGTAACCTGTGATGTTGGGCTCCGTGAGCTGTGATATTGTGAGCTGTGATGTTGTGACATGTGATGTTGTGTTCCGCGCACTGTGATGTTGTGTTCCGTGGGTTGTGATGTTGTGTTCCACAGGCTGTGATGTTGTGTTCCGCGCACTGTGATGTTGTGTTCCACAGGCTGTGATGTTGTGTTCCGCGGGCTGTGATGTTGTGACCTGGGATGTTGTGTTCCGTGATGTTGTAACCTGTGATGTTGGGTTCCATGGGCTGTGATGTTGTGAGCTGTGATATTGTGAGCTGTGATGTTGTGACATGTGATGTTGTGTTCCGCAGGCTGTGATGGTGTGGGCTGTGATGTTGTGGGCTGTGATATTGTGTTCCGCAGGCTGTGATGTTGTGTTCTGTGCGCTGTGATGTTGTGTTCCGTGATGTTGTGTTCCAGGGGCTGTAATGTTGTGTTCCATGGGCTGTGATGTTGTGTTCCGCGTGCTGTGATGTTGTGGCTTGTGTGTTGTGTTCGGCATGTTGTGATTTTGTGAGCTGTGATGTTGTGTTCCATGGACTGTGATGTTGTGTTCCATGCGCTGTGATGTTGTGTTCCGCGCACTGTGATGTTTTGTTCTGTGGGTTGTGATGTTGTGTTCCACAGGCTGTGATGTTGTGTTCCGCGCACTGTGATGTTGTGTTCCACAGGCTGTGATGTTGTGTTCCGCGGGCTATGATGTTGTGACCTGGGATGTTGGGTTCCATGGGCTGTGATGTTGTGAGCTGTGATATTGTGAGCTGTGATGTTGTGACATGTGATGTTGTGTTCCGCAGGCTGTGATGGTGTGGGCTGTGATGTTGTGGGCTGTGATGTTGTGTTCTCTGTGAAAGAGGAGGGGGTGAGGTCTCACGCTCGTCAGCACACTTCCTGAGGTACTTTAGGTTTTGTGACTAACATGAGTACAGTCAGTAAATGTGATGTCCCTCACACCTTATTATATTGAGCTGTTATGTTAGTCGTTTAATCAGCTTCCACTGCAGTGGAGAATTGAACTGGGTGTTCCATGCCTGCAGGGTGTGAAGCTGATTGGTGATTAAGCCAGGAAGTGTTTGCTGTTTATGTACACCTTTGAGTGGTCTCTCTGTGTGTGGAGTGGTGGACTCACATGATGGTTTCTTCTTTCACAGACTCGGTTCGTCGCGGCCACCTGGGGGGTGTCGGCGGGGTCCTTGGATCCGAACTGTTCTGGCTCCGGACCGTTTGTGCTGCTGGGAGCGCACCGTTATTCCACCTCGCCAGACCGCGCACTCATTTGTTATTATTAGCACTCACTGTTATGTTTATTAAATTCTGTTATCCTTTTGAACCGTGCTCTGCTTATTTCATGCTTGGTCCTTCAAACGCTGGTCCGTCCTCCGCCCGCGTCCGACACATAACAAAAAGGGCTTATATCGGTCGGGCTGTAGTTCAGTGGGCTGCAATGTTGCAGGCTGTGATGTTGTGTTCCGCAGGTTGTAATATTGTGGGGTGTGATGTTGTGTTCCGCGGGCTGTGATGTTGTGGGGTGTGATGTTGTGTTCCACAGGCTGTGATGTTGTGGGGTGTGATGTTGTGTTCCGCGGGCTGTAATGTTGTGGGGTGTGATGTTGTGTTCCGCGGGCTGTGATGTTGTGGGGTGTGATGTTGTGTTCCACGGGCTGTGATGTTGTGTTCCACGGGCTGTGATGTTGCAGGCTGTGATGTTGTGTTCCGCAGGCTGTGATGTTGCAGGCTGTGATGTTGTGTTCCACGGGCTGTGATGTTGCAGTCTGTGATGTTGTGTTCCACGGGCTGTGATGTTGCAGGCTGTGATGTTGTGTTCCACGGGCTGTGATGTTGCAGGCTGTGATGTTGCAGGCTGTGATGTTGTGTTCCGCAGGCTGTGATGTTGCAGGGTGTGATGTTGTGTTCCGCAGGCTGTGATGTTGTGTTCCACGGGCTGTGATGTTGCAGGCTGTGATGTTGTGTTCCACGGGCTGTGATGTTGCAGGCTGTGATGTTGTGTTCTGCAGGCTGTGATGTTGTGTTCTGCAGGCTGTGATGTTGTGTTCCACAGGCTGTGATGTTGCAGGCTGTGATGTTGTGTTCCGCAGGCTGTGATGTTGCAGGCTGTGATGTTGTATTCCACGGGCTGTGATGTTGCAGGCTGTGATGTTGTGTTCTATGGGCTGTGATGTTTGCAGGCTGTAATGTTGTGTTCCGCACGCTGTGATGTTGTGTTCCGCAGGCTGTGATGTTGTGTTCCACGGGCTGTGATGTTGCAGGCTGTGATGTTGTGTTCCACGAGCTGTGATGTTGCAGGTGTGATGTTGTGTTCTGCAGGCTGTGATGTTGCAGGCTGTGATGTTGTGTTACGCAGGATGTGATGTTGCAGGCTGTGATGTTGTGTTCCGCAGGCTGTGATGTTGTGTTCTGCAGGCTGTGATGTTGTGTTCCGCAGGCTGTGATGTTGTGTTCCACGGGCTGTGATGTTGCAGGCTGTGATGTTGTGTTCCACGAGCTGTGATGTTGCAGGTGTGATGTTGTGTTCTGCAGGCTGTGATGTTGCAGGCTGTGATGTTGTGTTACGCAGGATGTGATGTTGCAGGCTGTGATGTTGTGTTCCGCAGGCTGTGATGTTGTGTTCTGCAGGCTGTGATGTTGTGTTCCACGGGCTGTGATGTTGCAGGCTGTGATGTTGTGTTCCGCAGGCTGTGATGTTGCAGGCTGTGATGTTGTGTTCCACGGGCTGTGATGTTGCAGGCTGTGATGTTGTGTTCTATGGGCTGTGATGTTGCAGGCTGTGATGTTGTGTTCCGCAGGCTGTGATGTTGTGTTCCATGGGCTGTGATGTTGCAGGCTGTGATGTTGTGTTCCACGGGCTGTGATGTTGCAGGCTGTGATGTTGTGTTCCATGGGCTGTGATGTTGCAGGCTGTGATGTTGTGTTCCGCAGGCTGTGATGTTGCAGGCTGTGATGTTGTGTTCCACAGGCTGTGATGTTGTGTTCTATGGGCTGTGATGTTGCAGGCTGTGATGTTGTGTTCCACAGGCTGTGATGTTGTGTTCTATGGGCTGTGATGTTGCAGGCTGTGATGTTGTGTTCCGCAGGCTGTGATGTTGTGTTCCACAGGCTGTGATGTTGTGTTCCACAGGCTGTGATGTTGCAGGCTGTGATGTTGTGTTCTGCAGGCTGTGATGTTGCAGGCTGTGATGTTGTGTTCCACAGGCTGTGATGTTGCAGGCTGTGATGTTGGGTTCCACGGGCTGTGATGTTGCAGGCTGTGATGTTGTGTTCCGCAGGCTGTGATTTTGCAGGCTGTGATGTTGTGTTCCACGGGCTGTGATGTTGCAGGCTGTGATGCTGTGTTCCACGGGCTGTGATGTTGTGTTACGCAGGCTGTGATGTTGCAGGCTGTGTTGTGTTGTTCCACGGGCTGTGATGTTGCAGGCTGTGATGTTGTGTTCCACGGGCTGTGATGTTGCAGGCTGTGATGTTGTGTTCTGCAGGCTGTGATGTTGCAGGCTGTGATGTTGTGTTCCGCAGGCTGTGATGTTGTGTTGCACGGCTGTGATGTTGTGGGCTGTGATGTTGTGTTCTGAAGGCTGTGATGTTGCAGGCTGTGATGTTGTGTTCTGCAGGCTGTGATGTTGCAGACTGTGATGTGTTCCACAGGCTGTGATGTTGTGTTCCACGGGCTGTGATGATGCAGGCTGTGATGTTGTGTTCCGCAGGCTGTGATGTTGTGTTCCACGGGCTGTGATGTTGCAGGCTGTGATGTTGTGTTCCGCAGGCTGTGATGTTGCAGGCTGTGATGTTGTGTTCCACGGGCTGTGATGTTGCGGGCTGTGATGTTGTGTTCCACGGGCTGTGATGTGGTGTTCCGCAGGCTGTGATGTTGTGTTCCATGGGCTGTGATGTTGCAGGCTGTGATGTTGTGTTCCGCAGGCTATGATGTTGCAGGCTGTGATGTTGTGTTCTGCAGGCTGTGATGTTGCAGGCTGTGATGTTGTGTTCCACAGGCTGTGATGTTGCAGGCTGTGATGTTGTGTTCCACAGGCTGTGATGTTGCAGGCTGTGATGTTGTGTTCCACGGGCTGTGATGTTGCAGGCTGTGATGTTGTGTTCCGCAGGCTGTGATTTTGCAGGCTGTGATGTTGTGTTCCACGGGCTGTGATGTTGCAGGCTGTGATGCTGTGTTCCACGGGCTGTGATGTTGTGTTCCACAGGCTGTGATGTTGCAGGATGTGATGTTGTGTTCCACGGGCTGTGATGTTGCAGGTGTGATGTTGTGTTCTGCAGGCTGTGATGTTGTGTTACGCAGGCTGTGATGTTGCAGGCTGTGTTGTGTTGTTCCACGGGCTGTGATGTTGCAGGCTGTGATGTTGTGTTCCACGGGCTGTGATGTTGCAGGCTGTGATGTTGTGTTCTGCAGGCTGTGATGTTGCAGGCTGTGATGTTGTGTTCCGCAGGCTGTGATGTTGTGTTCCACGGCTGTGATGTTGTGGGCTGTGATGTGTTCTGAAGGCTGTGATGTTGCAGGCTGTGATGTTGTGTTCTGCAGGCTGTGATGTTGCAGACTGTGATGTGTTCCACAGGCTGTGATGTTGTGTTCCACGGGCTGTGATGATGCAGGCTGTGATGTTGTGTTCCGCAGGCTGTGATGTTGTGTTCCACGGGCTGTGATGTTGCAGGCTGTGATGTTGTGTTCCGCAGGCTGTGATGTTGCAGGCTGTGATGTTGTGTTCCACGGGCTGTGATGTTGCGGGCTGTGATGTTGTGTTCCACGGGCTGTGATGTGGTGTTCCGCAGGCTGTGATGTTGTGTTCCGCAGGCTGTGATGTTGCAGGCTGTGATGTTGTGTTCCACAGGCTGTGATGTTGCAGTCTGTGATGTTGTGTTCCGCAGGCTGTGATGTTGCAGTCTGTGATGTTGTGTTCCACAGGCTGTGATGTTGCAGTCTGTGATGTTGTGTTCCGCAGGCTGTGATGTTGCAGTCTGTGATGTTGTGTTCCGCAGGCTGTGATGTTGCAGTCTGTGATGTTGTGTTCCGCAGGCTGTGATGTTGCAGGATGTGATGTTGTGTTCCGCAGGCTGTGATGTTGCAGGATGTGATGTTGTGTTCCGCAGGCTGTGATGTTGCAGTCTGTGATGTTGTGTTCCACAGGCTGTGATGTTGCAGGCTGTGATGTTGTGTTCCGCAGGCTGTGATGTTGTGTTCCATGGGCTGTGATGTTGTGTTCCACAGGCTGTGATGTTGCAGGCTGTGATGTTGTGTTCCGCAGGCTGTGATGTTGTGTTCCATGGGCTGTGATGTTGCAGGCTTCTTCCTCTTACCCCTTCCCCTCCGTTTTGCGCGGGCACGAGAGACGGAGGGGTGTCTCGATTCTCTTTTAGTAGTGAGGTGGAGGGGTACGCGGAGGGCTTCAAACCCCTCCGTTTGGAGTGATTCTGGATGCACACTCCGTTTGGAGGTGTAGGAGGAGCTTACTGCTCTCTCCGAAAAACAAACATTGCGCCAAAAGAGCCGCACAAATGAAGCGGCTTTCATTACAAATTACGCTGTTTAGAAAGTTATAACTTGCCAAAAAACTTTACAGACTGTTGTCTATGACAGTAACGTGTCTGCTGCTGGATGTATGTTGTGTATATTGTCGTTCTGAAGAATATCGTAACTTCACTCGTGCGCTGAGGCGTTATAATGCACATAAACACAAACGCTACGATAAGACTCTTTTATATCTCACAATGGAGAAAATCATGATAAAAGATAAGCAGGTTAATTTGTCTGTTCATAAATCTTTGGATAATAGCGCCCCCTGCTGTTGGATTTCAAGGTCTGTAACACGTGTGTGTATTTAGTAAACAAACAGGAGCCCTGAACACACTCGACTCCTAATAAACTTTCAGGCAGAAAATGAGAAGTTTCATCAATGGAAATAAGTTGGAAAATATATACAGACGCACATGTACATGTGTAACACATAACCTGACGTCCTGACAGACTGATATTATTTGTCAAGGAACTTTCTAAAGGAAATAGAGCTGGATGCAAAAAATGGGAGAATTTGAAAAAGAAATATTAACTGAACTAGATGCAGCCCAAAACATACATACAGGTGCTGGTCATATAATTAGAATATCATGAAAAAGTGGATTTATTTCAGTAATTCCAGTCAAAAAGTCAAACTTGTATAATGTATACATTCATTGCACACAGACTGATATAGTTCGTGTTTATTTTAAATAAATAAATTGTTTTCCTGTTTTATCATTAGTATTTTATATGATTGTGTGTCTTATTATTTTTATTATTTTACTTATTTATGTTATAAATTTTTTTTATTGTGTTTTAATCTTATTTCATTTTATTCTGCTTTTAAATGATGTTTGTAAAGCGCCTTGAGGCGATTAGTCGTGATTTGTCGCTATATAAATTGATAAATTATTATCATAAATTATTTTAATTACTAATTCATTAATTACTAATCAATCAATTAATGATTAATCAAAGAATATTAATTTTTATTATTGATTAATTACTAGTATCATTAACATTAATAAATTACTAATCAATTAATTATTAATACTATTAGTTATTATTATTATTATTATTATTATTATTATTATAATAAATTACAAATTCATTAAATTCATTAACATGACATGATTGCAATGCGTCAAAGAAATCTGCGACTTCTATTTCTTTGCATTTACGCAGAAAGGCAAGAAAATGAAAAGAGCAAACAGGCTACTGCAACAAGTTGCATTTCGGTTGCCATGGTAACAAACAGTGAAGATGGCAGATTGACACCGGCAGTTTTTTTTTTTTCTCCTAAGGCGGAGGGGTGTCTCAGTTCATAGGGCTAGAGGCATACCCCTTCACCTTACCCCTTGTTTTAAAGGGGTAGGGGTATGGCCAAGGGGAAGGGGTACAAAAGAGAATTGAGATTGGGGGTTACACACCACAAAACAAGCACCCTCATTTTGTAACAAAGTTTGATTCAAGTTATCAGTCAGAGCTTTCAACAGAAAGTGTCAAATGTCAGAATATGACATTTGCTGCACAGAGTTTGACTAGTATCATGATGAAAAAGAAAGACATTACTCTCAATATATGTACGCAATGCAATGGAAAGGTTAGAACTCAGTTGTGCAAAGCGCCTTGAAGCAGCTTTGCTGTGATTTGGTGCTATATAAATGAAATAAATTGAATTTACTCATTTTTTGTATCAAACACTTTAATATTAATGATGGTAATTTAAAATGAGGGACATCAACAAGTGACTGTAATTACAACCCCTGGCAAAAATTATGGAATCACCGGCCTCGGAGGATGTTCATTCAGTTGTTTAATTTTGTAGAAAAAAAGCAGATCACAGACATGACACAAAACTAAAGTCATTTCAAATGGCAACTTTCTGGCTTTAAGAAACACTATAAGAAATCAAGAAAAAAAGATTGTGGCAGTCAGTAACGGTTACTTTTTTAGACCAAGCAGAGGAAAAAAATATGGACTCACTCAATTCTGAGGAATAAATGATGGAATCACCCTGTAAATTTTCATCCCCAAAACTAACACCTGCATCAAATCACATCTGCTTGTTAGTCTGCATCTAAAAAGGAGTGATCACACCTTGGAGAGCTGTTGCACCAAGTGGACTGACATGAATCATGGCTCCAACACAAGAGATGTCAGTTGAAACAAAGGAGAGGATTATCAAACTCTTAAAAGAGGGTAAATCATCACGCAATGTTGCAAAAGATGTTGGTTGTTCAGTCAGCTGTGTCTAAACTCTGGACCAAATACAAACAACATGGGAAGGTTGTTAAAGGCAAACATACTGGTAGACCAAGGAAGACATCAAAGCGTCAAGACAGAAAACTTAAAGCAATATGTCTCAAAAATCGAAAATGCACAACAAAACAAATGAGGAACGAATGGGAAGAAACTGGAGTCAGCGTCTGTGACCGAACTGTAAGAAACCGCCTAAAGGAAATGGGATTTACATACAGAAAAGCTAAACGAAAGCCATCATTAACACCTAAACAGAAAAAAACAAGGTTATAATGGGCTAAGGAAAAGCAATCGTGGACTGTGGATGACTGGATGAAAGTCATATTCAGTGATGAATCTCGAATCTGCATTGGGCAAGGTGATGATGCTGGAACTTTTGTTTGGTGCCGTTCCAATGAGATTTATAAAGATGACTGCCTGAAGACAACATGTAAATTTCCACAGTCATTGATGATATGGGGCTGCATGTCAGGTAAAGGCACTGGGGAGATGGCTGTCATTACATCATCAATAAATGCACAAGTTTATGTTGATATTTTGGACACTTTTCTGATGTTTAAGGATGATGAAATCATTTTTCAAGAAGATAATTCATCTTGCCATAGAGCAAAAACTGTGAAAACATTCCTTGCAAAAAGACACATAGGGTCAATGTCATGACATAGGGTTAATGTCAATGAGCAGATGTGATTTGATGCAGGTGTTAGTTTTGGGGATGGAAATTTACAGGGTGATTCCATAATTTTTTCCTCAGAATTGAGTGAGTCCATATTTTTTTCCTCTGCTTGGTCTAAAAAAGTAACCGTTACTGACTGCCACAATCTTTTTTTCTTGATTTCTTATAGTGTTTCTTAAAGCCAGAAAGTTGCCATTTGAAATGACTTTAGTTTTGTGTCATGTCTGTGATCTGCTTTTTTTCTACAAAATTAAACAACTGAATGAACATCCTCCGAGGCCGGTGATTCCATAATTTTTGCCAGGGGTTGTATATAAACAGGCCATACATATACAATAATTTTAATCTTTAATAAGTGGTGCAGAAGGTTCTACAATGACTTTTTTATTTATCTTTTTTTCATCAAAGGACAAGACAAAACGAAACAACAGCACATAACTTACAAAGTGCAAACATAATGAAGGTGCAATTGAGTTGGTAAATGTGTCACAACCTAAACAGTCACAGATATGCCAACCACAGGCCCTCCAAAATAATAACCAAAATAAATAAAAAAAAAACAAAAACAAAAACACACACTCTGATGATCATTTCAATCATGTCCAATATTTTTCAAATATCTAAGACAGGAAATACAAGGTTCACACACTTTTAGAAACCCATCAGCTCTCTGAGACTAAAGAATAGAAGAAATAGATGTAGGATGTGGAACACTCCAGGATAATAAGATTCTGTGGCATGCTAGCAATGAGGTAAAGGCATTTACAACCACCTGCGAGTTAGTAAGGGACACAGTGGGGACTCCAGTGATCAGTAGTCAAGGCTTCAGCCTCATGTCATGAACGTGAGAGATAACATCAAAATATGAAATCCAATATGATCCAATATGGGGCAAAGAAAAAACATGTGAAATCCAATATTTTTTTTAAATGTTAGCTGCCCAATAATAATAATAATACTAGGGCTGCAGCTATCGATTATTTTAGTAATTGAGTATTCTATCAATTATTCTGGCGATTAATCGAGTAATCGGATAAAAAGTACTTTTGCACTTTTAAACATCAATAGTCCAGGACTCTCGCTAAGCAACGGCACAATGTCACTCCGCCAAAGTGTTGACATTTTGCTGAAATGGTGATGGGATGTGGCTTTCTGTTTTGTTTTCTCCAACTTGTAAAATTTAACCATTTTTAAGTTTGTTTTTTTTTTAAATGAAGGTTGGTGGACTGGGTCCCTGCGTGATTTTTTTAATCCCCCTTTCCTGCAATTCAGCAGAGATGTATTTAAGCTGGTGGTTGAACATGCTAGCCTTGCACTCAGTTGTTTTTATTTTTGTTTTATTTAAGTTAGTGTGTTTCTGAAGTGTTGTGTGTTGCCCAAAAAATCGAAATTAAGAAGCGAAACACTCAGTGCGAGTCTCAGAGAAACACAGAAAAAACAGTGGACTTCTGCTGTTTGTCGATGTAGCCGGGGACGGAGCTGTGACTCGCCTGGTCTGACAGCCCCTCACACCAGGTAGACAGAGACAGCAGCCCGCCGCCGGGTCAACAGTCACTCCCCCACGTAGAACAGACTGTAAGGTAAGTCCCTTCGGCTGCTCCCTTGTTTGCACTCGGGGTCGCAACAGCAAATTCAAGGTGGATCTGCATGTTGAATTGGCACAGGTTTTACGCTGGATGCCCTTCTTGACGCAACTCCACATTACATGGAGAAATGTGGCAAGGGTGGGATTTGAACCTGGAACATTCTAAAAATAGACAAACACACTGTTTTGCTTTAAATGCGCAGTAAGTCTACGTCAGATGATCAGCATGGACCCACTTTCTCTTAAAAGGCTTTATTTTACTATTTGTGTCTGTTGGAAAGCAGTAGCTATTGTTGCTAATTTGATTAGCTGTTATGCTCTAGTCTTCTATTTTTTTTCCTGGGGACGTTACAGCGCCACACACAGGCATGGCATATAAACAAAGCTTCAAGGCACAGTATTGGCCTCGAACATTTTTTGTAATCAAATTATTCGAGTTACTCGACTAATCGTTTCAGCCCTAAAAAATACATAAAATTAGGTAAAGACAGGCCTCCACTGAGCCGACATTTTTTAAAATCATGATTTATGTACTCTTGGAATTTTGCCTTCGCATATAAATGAGGACATTTTTGGTAAGAACAAAGATTATAGGCTTTAATATAAGACTGTATAGGCAAGCATTCACTTTGTTGTATGTTAAGCCTATAGCCAGACAATGAGCCAAAAGTTTGGGGTACTGCCATAATAGATGTTAAAAGACTAGTTGGATTTGTGACATATAAAAGTAAATCATCTGCATACAGAGCAACCCTATATTCTGTACTCCCACAGGTCACTCATTCCACTATCAAATGCTTTTTCGGCATCCAATGGAATTACCACTTCAGGGTTATTATGGTGTTTGGAGTCCAGTATACTGAAAAGGGTGCGTACATTAAAAAAAGGAATGCCTTCCTTTGATAAAACCAGTCTGCTCATTTGATATAATACAAGGGAGGATTCCGCTTATACGGGATGCTAACAATTTGGCAAAAATTTTCACATACACATTAAGGAGGCTAATAGGTCTATTAGGAAGTCTGACTTTTTCCTTCCTTGAGCAGTAATAAAATGGAGGCCTGTCTCAGTGTTGTGGGGAGAGAACCTTGTTCCAGTGATTCCTCAAAAACTGACAAAAGAAACGAGGCTAACTGTATTAGAAACTTATGAAAATCAGAAGGGAATCCATCAGGGCCAGGTGGTTTGCCTGACTACAACAATTTAATTGAGGAAAAAAACTCTTCCAGACTGAGGGGAGAATCAACTTCAGCTGCTTTTAAAGTATTAACTACAGGGATCTCTAGGTCATCAAGGAATTGCTGCATCTTTTCAGGGTTGGCAGGAAACTCCAATGTGGCATAAAATAATTTAAAACAGAATTAATTTCAGTTGGGTCCGATGTCAAAGCACCTGATGTATTTTTTATTTGTACAATTTGGCAACATGATGCCTAAGCTAGTGGGCCAATAGACATGTAGTTTTCGCACCATATTGATGCTAGTTACCATGACACTGCTACAATGTCTTTCGACAATTGATAATGTCTTAACGTGACAAGGCTAAGGCTGATTAACTTTTCGCGAGTGATCATGATTGACGACAACTGGTAGTTTCTTTGCCATTTTAATAAGGATGTGTTTGACTGAACTGACCAATACTCAGAAAAATGGGAACATCCAAGGAACTCAGTGAAGATTGAAGAAGGAAAATTGTAGATGGTCACTAGTTGGAAAGGTCTCTTGGAGCCATTTCTTTAAAAACCCTGTAGATTCCAACATCATCAGCTCAAACAACCACACGTAAGTACAAGTTCATCAGATGCGTCACCACTTTGCCCAGGTCTGCAAGACAACCTAAACCATCACCCTGTGATGAGAGGAAATTGATTAAGCTAGTATCCCACTGAGCCGGCACAGCTTGCGAATGGCGTTCTCGAAAGTGAAATAATGTAAACATCCAAAATAACACTAGGATGCTTAGAAATGCTGTGTTGAAAAATTCCTTGCTCTGTTATAAAAAACCACTTGGGAACATTTTGAGGAAAACATTTAATTTCACAGGAGGGATGATAATTTTGTCCTCATCTTTATTCTGTACAATCATTCCACCCTGTGAAATGGACAGTTCCAGGACATCATTAAAAGCTCAAAATGACCATGACCTTCATGTCAATGACGAGTGTATGTACACTTCTGACCACAACTGTACAATTGTTACGACATCATACTTTCTGGTCTGGTGTACAGAATTCCATACAGGAGGAAAGTGGGCTGAGAGACAGATTTGTTGGGCTGAGGATTATTGGTGGTATACAAGGTCTATTAGAAAAGTATCCGACCTTATTTTTTCAAAAACCATATGGATTTGAATCATGTGTGATTGCGTCAGACAAGCTTGAACCTTCGTGCGCATGCGTGAGTTTTTTCACGCCTGTCGGTTGCGTCATTCGCCTGTGAGCACGCTTTGTGTGAGCGACGCGTGGTGGAGCCGCGCCTCTTTCCATGACAAAAACTCCTGTAACAGTGAAATGTGCCATTCATTTCTAAACTGGACGCTGTCTTGATCCGGTATGTCGTCTGACTAGCACAGGAATTGTGAAAAGTCGTGGACATCAGCACTTTTTCGGCACACTGAGACAGACGTGCGGAGAAGTTCCGCGCGTCGCGGTGGAGCCGCTCAAAGGCGCAAAGCAATGCCATGATGAAGCCATCCAGGACATGTTGGGGCAGGTCCAGCTCATGCACAATCACAATTGGATAATCACACGACTGAAAAGCAACCGACAGCCGTCTGAAATCCACCTTTAAGCCGTCCTGTGAGACCAACACCAAGGTGGTTTTGTCCCGCATAATGAACGGCTCCGTGGTGCGTCCCTCCGCTTTTCTTTCCATGAAAAAACTACTGTAACAGTGGAATGTGCCGAAAAAGTAGTGATGTCCACGACTTCTGTCTTTTTGTGAAAGTCAGACGAGGTCCCAGATCAACAAAGCCTTCACGTTGGAAATGATCTGGTTGTTTCAGCGGGGTCTGAGCCTGTCGATCGGCGCTGGAAGCGCGCCACGCTCTCAGCAGTTGTGGGCCGTCCTTAAAGGGGCAGTAACACTCCTTAATCTGTTTAATCCCCATAAAATCGTCCCTGAAAGCCATATTAATTTTCAGAACGGTGTCCACCTGGAGGTCTTTCACAGTTTCTGGAAAAAAATTGATGCAGCAAAGCTCCAAATTGTTCAGACATTTATTCGCAATAAAAATCCGACGAGAGGGTGGACCACTGCTCACACAAAGCCTGCTCACAGGCGAATGACGCAACCGACAGGCGTGAAAAAACTCACGCATGCGCACGAAGGTTCAAGCTTGGCTGATGCAATCACACGTGATTCAAATCCATATGGTTTTTGAAAAAAATAAAAAGGTCGGATAGTTTTCTAACAGACCTCGTACAGTTTCTCTGTAACTCAAGCTGTGTGCACCAAAGCCCGGCATCAAAAAGTGCCTCAACTGATAGACGGCGTGTCAGATGGTGCAGCTGCTGCCAGAGTACAGAGGAAGAGAGATTCAGGAACAACTTCCAGGTGGAAGGAAAATGATTCTCTCTCTCTCTCTCTCTCTCTCTCTCTCTCTCTCTCCCTCTCTCTCTCTCTCTCTCTCTCTCTCTCTCTCTCTCTCTCGTGGTATGTATCACATATGTATTACAAATATATTAGCTTTGCAGCAAGGCACAATATTTCTGTGCCACTCATGATGATGCACAGGCTCGGGTGCAGTGGCTGCGCCCAAGCCTGTGGGTCCTTGTACTTTTACCAGAATAAATCAAACAACAATGCATGCCGTGATGACGGTGAAACTTCATTGCACTTAAAACTGCAAAAATTGCAAGTGATACTCGTTCAAATGTCGTGCACGTATTTTCATTCTGTACGTTGGGTTCTGTAGGCTGATGTGTGACCACAGTGCGCTCCAACACGATTCGTCACCACTAGGGATGGGTATTGATAAGATTTTATTGATATCCATGCCATTATCGATTCCACTTATAGATCCGAGTCTTTATCGATTCCCTTATCAATACCCCTTTTGAATTGTCTGTGTACTAAAAGTCGGCTTTACAGGTTTTCTATGTCAACAACATTTTAAATTGGTTACTAGATCCTTGATCTCTGGACATAAATGAAAACAAATAAAACAGTATATTTTGTCAAAAGCATTTTCTTTCAGATATTTTGACATGAATGTCTCTCCGTACCTCTGAGCTGAGCTCAACCGGCTGCTGCACGTCAGCGCAGGACGTCTCGTTTTGGGAGGAAAAAACATTTTGATTGATTGCAGTTTGTTTTACAACATTTGGAAAGAGGTGTTTCGCTTTGAAGTTATTAATTCCGACTGGACTCTATCGTTCTAACTTGACTCGGCAGAGAGCCGCGCAGAGTTTGGAGCTGTGTGAACACAACGGAGGAGTGACTCACGATTGACATATTCAGGGATGAAAGTGGTGAAAAACAAAAAAAAAGCTGAAATTACCCCCCAACACCACCCGCATGAAAATGTTTGAATTCTAGAAGCTCTGAATTGCAATCTGGGACTATTCCAGACAATAAACTGCAGTGAGTGCAGCATCCATTTAGTGAGGAAAAAAAAAAAACCCAACTTTCCTTATTCAGATTCATTCCAGTAGTATTCTGCTCTTACTAGGATGCAGCAGTTTTCTAGTTTGGCAGATAGTTCTGGAGGAAATCACTGAAGAAATTAACACATTGAAAATATGGTTTGACTGAAACAAACTGTCATTAAACTTAAATAAAACAGGGATGAAGTGAAGGTGTAAGAGTCACTAGGTGTTCACAGGAAACACTTATTTCTATATGTAATTATTTATTTTCATTGTTAGTTGGTTTTATCTTTTCTGTTGTGTTTCATTAGGTTCTTTTTGTCTCCTTCTCTAAAATTGTATTGTAACATTAGTCTATTATTATCGACTATTATTGTCTATTATGTAGACTATTATTGTTGTTGCTATTATTATAAATATAATAAAGATAAATTTTAAAAATTACAATTTGACTCTTTTACGTCAACAAACGCTTAATTATACAGAAAACATCCATCCATCCATCCATCTTCTACCGCTTAGTCCAATTAAGGGTCGCGGGGTGCTGGAGCCTATCCCAGCAGTCATAGGGCGTGAGGCGGGGTGCACCCAGGACAGGACGCCAGTCTGTCGCAGGGCCACAAATAGACAAACAAACAGACACACCCACACGCACACCTAAGGACAATTTTAAAGATTCCAATCCACCTAACCCGCATGTCTTTGGATGTGGGAGGAAACCAGAGCACCCAGAGGAAACCCACGCAAACACGGGGAGAACATGCAAACTCCACACAGAAAGGCCACGGGAAATGAACCCATGACCTCGCTGTGAGGCAACAGTGCTAACCACTAAGCCACCGTGCTGCCCAATACAGAAAACAAATCAACACAAATGTGCTGATGCAAATAGCTTAATGCTAACTTTAACATTGAAAACACCATAGACATGATAACGCATTAGTATCGGTCCAATTTTTAAGTTATAAAATACATCTATCAAATGTTTCACAAGACCATAACAGGTCGGTTTAACATAAAAATAATAAATATTACTCATAGACATATGCTCGTCAGGGTTTTAGCGGGGAAAAATTAGGATAAAGCAAAATAAAACAATGAATCCACGAATCGTAGATCGAATCACTGCTTCGATTGGTTCAATGTTCAAAGCAAAGCCGCAGTACAGAAAAGTTGATTACAGACTCGCTGCAGGTCTGTAATCAACAGGTCTACCTGAAAGGAACCGGTTCTCGATACCCATCTCTATTGGTGAGAGCACATTAGTTCTCTTTTCCCATTTTTTAATCATATCTCAAGCATTTAAAGTAGATTTAACAATCAAATTATCACCCCTGAATCCTTCCGGTTCATTGACCATATTGCTTCATTATCATCCCATCCCTAGTCACCACGCATCTTAAAACGTTTGGATTCAATCTGAAACACAATGTGACTTTGCTCTCAGTGGAGCCACCAACTGAGCTGACGGAGGATGAAGATCTTTAAAAGCAGAACTTTTTTGAGGAACAACACACCAACAGTCACATAACAGTCTTGTGTTTTTTTAAGATTCTGAAGTAAAACCTGTGTTCAGATGCAGCCAGAACTTGTCGCTGGGTGCAAATTTTTCTGTTGTGTCACATATCGGCCATGAACTGGTATTTTTATTGTTTGATCAGGCACACACACCCCAGCACCCCCCCACCCCCCACTGTCCACCTCCCTCACAGAGTGGACCCTCCAAGACCCGCTCAGGTTTTCCAAGTGAATAATTAGCATTAGCACAGTTCATGAATTTCACCAAACTTTTTCACTTTTTTTTTTTGGCTCTGTCAAATTGGTTTTAATCTCCTGCCTGTGCATCGACTGTGCGACTGTGTGCGCTAGCTGAGTCTTTCCCCGTGTGGCCAGAGGGGAGTCCAGCCTGTCTTGATTTCTCACCACAGCTGCCTCTGACTGAAGAACAGCCACAAACCCAGGACGTCTCCTGCCTTCTCATTCCAAAACAGTCATTTGCTTGGTTTGTCACTTCAGTTTCACTTTTCAGGCACTGATTTGCTAAAGTAACCACAATGAATCAATCAGAATATGCCGTCTCAACGATGGGCACCGTCACTGATTCAACCTGTTGAGTTGGCAAAAAAGCTGCTGTCGAAGAGCGCAAATGGTACCTGACACAATGCATCAGGCTCGAGATGGGGCCAGATGGCCATCCGCGGGCTCAGTGTGTGTCCTGCTTAGAAGTCATGCTGATTACACAAGCTAAGGATGCCATTTTAAACCGTGACTTTCTGGGATGTATATCTGTTAAAGTGAAAATGGGTCTTTCAAAACTCAGGGTCATATCTGCCCTGAGAAGAATTTTCTTCCCTGACACAACCTTACCACTCCCACCTCCCACCAAAGGCACATGTCTGTTCTTTCATCTCGTGAGTAATTTCCAAGATTAATTTTCTGGACTGGGTTTGGCTGAAGAACCTGCTCTAGCTTGTAAAGCAGCTCCTAGTCCCAGTCTCAGCTGGGACTCTGTTGAAGGTGGTCACATCTCCTTCTCTCTCCTTTCTTTCTGTGTTTCTCTATCTCTGCCCCAACCTTCAAACGTTCTAACTTCACCAGACTGTGAATTCTTTGAACTATATTTGGAATAACCATAGAACTGATCAACTGGTCTCTCAACGCTATTGACACTATCTTTTCAAAAAGGAAATCAGGGCTGGGGGGGCCCTGCGTGCTCAGATGGAACCTATACTGCGGACTATGTTCTTGATGCCTGGGAGAAGAGGCGCGTCGCGTGCTTGGCACCACTGTCTGTGCAAGACATTGAGGATTTATTCTTATTTTCTTTTATGGCAGGAGGGCTTTTGCTGCTTGGATTAGGAGCTGTCCTGAGGGGCCAAAATGCCCATCTGTTTTCCTACATAAGGATTCCAACGGCCTTGGTGAAGCATCTGGCTCCCTCTTCATTTGCCCTTCACTACAGTCTGCGGTTGTCATCAAGGCCACTCCAGACTCTACACATACACTGACAGAGACTGATATGACCTCATATGCACACATGACGCACACCCCCCCACCCCCCACTTGTGTTTCTGTCCCCACCCCCACCCCAGCCTCCACTCTGCCACTCCCCCCAAGCTCAGCCACGTGGTGGAAATGCTGCTGCAGCCTCAACACACTCACTGCCACAATTCGGATGACAGACTGTTTCAAAGGTTAGCGTACATAAACAAATCAAATGCAGTTGTTTTAATTCTGATGTGTGCCATTATTACGTTATGTTACTAGTAATAATTGTGGAATAATTGCTGTATTTTTGTTCGAGGTATTGGGTGTGAAGATGAATTGCTCTTTTAGGGATCAATAAAGTTGTTTGAATCTTTGAATCTTGAATCATATCTTCTCCAGGTCAAATTGTTCACTATACTGATATTTCACTGTGTTAGATGTTTTGAAAAGTTCTTTTGGGCCACAAAAGTAGTCAATACAGAAGAAATAGCCTCCCAGCAGGGTGAGGATAAAAGTACAAAGGCAGCTGTTAGATGTAAAATTCTGCTCACACATCAACCAGCCAACGAGTGCAGACACTCGATGTCGGCACCCCAAAGCCTTTCAAACACGTCTCTTCAGCCTGAAGGACGGTGTCGGGTTCACTTTGATTTTTCAAACGTGTTGGATCTTGAGAACATGTACAGGCCTTAAGCAAAAGAGGAACAAGGCACCCAAATAAATAAATAAAATCAAAAATAAAGACTCAGGGGCTTTTAGAACAAGCTAAAGCCAAACAAAACACTTTTTCCCCACTTTCATAAATTTTAATGTCAAAAGTTTCAAAAGATTTCTTAACAAAATGGGTCCATTCATGATGGTGTGACATCTGACTTGTTACTTTGTTGTGCTGCCATTGATTTTGTTAACTAATTTATACACACAGTCTGCAGCAGGACTACATTTGGTAATAATGCTGTCGAAGGCTCACAGGAATCTAATAGGACTCAGTTTAATGAAAACAATGTGCGGCTGCATTAGATTATATGGCTGCCGTGTCTGGCCGTCACTGATCCAACGGCAGCCAACAGCTGCACACTTGGTTTTTGAGCAGACAGCCTCAGCAGCAAAACAAACGAGCTCTGAAAGGTTTGTGAACAGACATTTATTCAAAACAAATGTGACTCACTGGGACACCAGAAATTTGCTGCATTTTTTTTTACTAACACAAATTTATTAGTGTAAATTTGACAGTTTAATTATGGTACCACATATACAACTAAATGTAATAATGTACATCTCAAGTATCTTAATTATGTAAATAATTCACAATTTCTAACTTCAGTTTTGTAAGGCCTAGTTCACACGGCAGGATAATTAGGCCGATATCGGTCCCGATCTTTCCCTTCCAACAATCTTAAGGCCGCCCCGACAATCATGATGATGCGAAAGATAATCTTATCAGATATTCCTGTCGTGTGTGGTGTGTTCAGAGCGGACGTCAGGAAGGACGTCAGGAGCGCTCCGATCTCTAATCAGGGATATTCAACATGCTGGATTGTCTTAGCCCGGTATCGCAGTGTGTGTTGTGTCCTCTGACCACAAACGAGCACACAGTCTGCTGAATGTGATGTGCAGCCAATCAGAAAGCAAGGTGACGAATGCACGAAGGGCGGAAAATAAAATCAAAACAGCTGTTCCGACTTACCAGAAAGTCTGGTGGTCGCGTTGTCTCCACTCCTTTAAAGAACACTTTTCTTTTTGTATTGCTTTTCCCCTCTGTTTTATAGTCCACAAAGTATCTCTGTTTGTTGACTCTGAAGTCACATTTAATCTCAAGCGATCTTGCGAGATTTCCTGTCTGACCTGAGAATGTTCATGTGTGAAATCTGTTGGTGTGTGGTGTTGTTGTCCTCACCGTGTGGCTGAACACCACACACTGTATGACCAAACCTGTTAGATGTATGATTTTTTTTATTTTCACGTCTGTGGTCTCTCAGGTTTTGGAAACCTAAAGATAATTTTAAAATCCTGTCATGTGAACCAGGCTTAAGAGTGTTCCATGATGCATAACACAAAATGGCTAACGCACATCCAAACTGTCCTTGTAACTCTCTGATCTTAACCTAACTGCTTTTTGAAATGGCTGATGCACAAAATGTCATTGTGTTTGGTAAAACTATCAGATCGTTTATATATGTTTAATTGATAAAACCAAAGTACTCATGTCTAGTTGGAAAAAGAATCAGCATGATGGAACACTGTTTTAGTTGTTGTGTGTGAAACTACACTACATACGTAGACAACACTCTACGGAAACGGCTCTTTTGAAAGTGTCCAGCGACATTATGATGTCTGCTGATGCTGGGAAATCCACCGTGTTGGTTCTTTTGGATTTGTCCTCTGCCTTTGATACTGCTGACCACCAGGTCCTGCTGAATAGATTAAGGGATCATGTCGGACTGTCGGGGTCAGTTCTTCGGTGGTTTTTTCATATCTGTCTGGGCGTAGCTTTAGCGTTTTTGCTAACCTGATAAGGTCAGAGTCTGCGGACCTATTATGTGGAGTCCCTCAGGGTTCTGTATTGAGCCCCATTTTGTTTTTATTGTACTTGATCCCTTTAGGTAGATTTGCAGATGACATCCAGCTTTACTGCTCCTTTAAGCCATCTGAGATTAAGAGGCTTGATTCCCTCCTCCATTGTTTGGCAGAAATTAAACAATGGCTAATGAATAACTTTCTTCAGCTTAATGCAGACAAAACAGAGACATTGGTTATTGCCCCTGATGCCCATATTTCAGGTATTCAGCAGTACTTGGGAGACCTGGGCCAGTCTGCTAAATCAGGTCTTCGAAACCTGGGTGTCATTTTTGACAAAGACATGTCATTGGTACAGCATTGTAAACAGCTGACGAGGAATTGCTTCTTTCAATTAAGAAACATCTCTAAGCTCAGGAAAATGGTGTCTCGAAATGATTTAGAGCTTATTATTCATGCTTTTGTGTCAACACGTTTAGACTACTGTAACAGTTTGTTTTCATGTCTAAATAAGAAGGAGTTGCATCGACTGCAGTTGGTACAGAACTCTGCAGCAAGAATTCTGACACAAGCTAACAGAAGGACTCATATTTCCACAATTTTAAAGGAGCTTCATTGGCTGCCAGTGTCCTTCAGGATCAATTTTAAAATTTTGGTTTTAACTTTTAGAGCTCTACATGGCCAGGCGCCTCCCTATATCTGTGACCTTATCCAGCCTTATGCCCCTGCCAGGGCTTTGAGGTCTGTGGACCAAAATCTGTTGATGGTTCCTCGCACCCATTTTTCAACCAGAAGAGAGTGATCCTTCCAGGCTGTTGCTCCCAGGCTTTGGAATGGTCTCCCGCTCTCTCTGCGCTCACTGGACTCTGTCGATACTTTTAAAAGCCAACTTAAGACTTTCTTTTTTACTCAAGCGTTTGCTTAGCTTTTAGGCTGCTCTGTGATCCTATGTTATGTTTTATGTTTTTATGTCTCGGCCATTGTCTGATGTTTTGTGTGGTGTACTCTGCTTTTATGTTGTGAAGCACCTTGTGGCTCTTGTCTGTGAAAGGTGCTATATAAATAAAATTTACTTACTTACTTACTTACTTACATACATAAACACACACTATAAGAATTTTACATAACAATCATGAACGCACCGCGAACAGACAGCGCCTGGGTGATTCTTTAACTACGGGCACTATTGGCCTTGTAAATATAATTTCCACCACACCATTGCCTTACAATATAAAGCGCCTTGGGGCAACTGTTTGTTGTGATTTGGCGCTATATACATGTGCTCTGATGTCACTGTTTATCTCCATAGAAACTACCCAAACAATCTTTCATACAAACTGTTTAAAGGGACATTACAGTGTTGTGGTGGAAATTACGGCAATAGTGTGGGACAACTACATTTTGTTTAAAAAAATCACAACAGTTGTATGACATTGAATACCCCAATTATGTTTTGATTATTTTACTGATATTTTATTCAGAGATATTTTAAAACATTAGAAAAAACGTTTTTTTACCATTCATTTTTATCATTGAAGATGAAAAGT
Source organism: Thalassophryne amazonica (assembly GCF_902500255.1). Taxonomy (NCBI): domain Eukaryota; kingdom Metazoa; phylum Chordata; class Actinopteri; order Batrachoidiformes; family Batrachoididae; genus Thalassophryne; species Thalassophryne amazonica. Next base: position 1,111,429 of record NC_047111.1, read on the forward strand.
CTGGGTGTGGGACAAGCACAAAACGGCAATATTTGCATATAATGATGCTGAAAAAAGGTGAAAAAGTCATCATACACTACTAGAACAAATTTCTTAACACACTTTCATTGTAAAGATAACTATAAAAGTGTGAAATCTCCCCTTTTTTCTGTTTTTCATACAATATGGTCAAAGGACATAATAAGTGCCCGTAGTCTAAGAATCACCCGCCTATATTCAGCACAATTTGCAGTCAGCTCACATAGACACTGATTCAAGCCAATTTAAGGACCGCCCATAGGCTTAGGCTGAAGTAATAAAAGTGCTGTGAGCTGCCTGCTCTGTCTGCTGCTGCTGCTCTCTCTTTCCTGCACAGGTTGCGCGCTGCAAGCTGATCGACACACCTGTTCCACATCTCATCACTGCAGTATATGAACCCTGGCTCTTCACTCCATCCTCGCCAGAAACTCTGAAAACCTTCCACGGTAAGACTGGTCATTTTTGCTCTCATATTTTTCTCTCAGTGTTTCCACACACCAGCCTGAAAAGACACAGCTTGTCGCTGAAGCAAACCAGGACTTTCCTGCAGCCTGTGACGGAGCTCCCACGCTCCACATCAGCCTAAGTTAAGTGTTTGCTCTCTTTTGCTTTTACAAGCTGCTGCATACTGAACTCTACTTAAAACGTTGTACAAATTGAACTGTCAACTTTTCCTGAAGGGGAGCAACTAGAATAAACTGCACTGAATTATTTGTCTAATTGCCTGCTTACCAGGACCAGCTGTGATCAATTATCACTGACTCAAACTGAACTGAGAACTTTTCCTGCTTAAGAACGATTTGAAGAAACTGAACAGAATCTTTCCGCTTAACTGCCTGCTTATCTGGACCAGCTGTGATAAGTTGTCACTGACTGACTCTGTGGACCACTTCTGGAAGTGACTGGCTCAGCACTCACCATGTGTGTCTCTCTCTCAAGCCTCGTCGACAGCTTGTGGTGGCCACCTGGCTCCGGATCCATCTGCTGGGACTGAAACCACTCTGGACTGCAGACTCCCTGGTGCCACCGTTCAGCGGGCTGGTCTCCACCCGGCCCGCTGAATGGGAATAAGTTGGAAAATATATACACACACACATGTATATGTGTAACACATAACCTGACGTCCTAATAGACTGCTATTATTTTTGTCAGGGAAATTTCTAAAGGAAATAGGGCTGGATGCAAAAAATGGGAGAATTTGAAAAAGAAATAAGGTTAACAGAACTAGATGCATAAACATACATACAGGTGCTGATCATACATACATACTTAGAATATCATGAAAAATTTGGTTTATTTCAGTAATTCCATTCAAAAAGTGAAACTTGTATAATGTATGCATTCATTCCACACAGACTGATATATTTCAAGGGTTTATTTCTTTTAATTACTAATTAATCCATTAATGATGAATTCATTAATAATATCAATTATTACTATTATTAATTATTATTAGTATTATTGATTATTAATAGTAATTGACTATTTATTCCTTTATTAATTAGTTAATTATCAAGGCCATTGTCAGAATTGAGCACAATATCTGCAATTTTTCTGAGGGCCTTACACCAAGAAATACAAAGCTCATTGTAGTCAATATAAAAAAAAAAAAAAAATCACTAATATATTAAATTGTTTCCAAAACTGACCAATTGCTACTCTAGCCATACCTTTGATATCCACAGAGCTGAGTGTATATCCAAGATGGATTGTCTTGTCTGTTTTATAAATGTTTGAATCATTAACACTCACAAAACTAATACAAATCCTATATTTTACTTCAAAAGAAAGCTATAAGAATTATTAGTAAGAAACCATATCATGAGCGGACAAATCCACTGATTGTCCGGTTGCATATTTTGACATTTTGGGATTTGATTGCCTATATCACAATACAAATTATGTTTAAAGTAAAGAATAAACTTCTACCACAACATGTCCAGGACATTTAAAATGAGGGACTCCAGTTATTGTTTGCAAGAACATTATTATTTCAGAAATCCAGTGTAACTCAAACAACTGACATAATTTTCCCCGATATAATATCAGTTATCAAGTTGTTCACCAATGAATATGGCTTTTTACATCCGGCCTCAGGGTGTATGGTATTTCCCACCGGTGTCACGTGGGAAATACACATGTGGAACAAGAGGTGAAGCTCTTAACAGACAAAATATTTTACGTCCACTAATGCTTCAGCTGAACTGTGCTGTTTCTTTTTTTCTCTCGTTTCAGAAGCCATAACTGGCAACTGTCTTCTAGTGTTAGTGGAGGTTAGCCTGTAAGCTCGCCATCGTGCTGACAATCATTTGAGTACATTTGTTTAATGAAGCTGCTGTAAATGAAGAAATTCAACAAAATATTGACATAAATTGCGAAGGTGTTTTGCTTCTTTCATCATCCATCCACCTCAAGTTCCAAGCGCTGTTTTCTAAGCGAGGCGGAAAGAATTGTACGTGACACCTGATTGGCTGATTACGCGGGTGGTATGAAAAATATTACCCGTCCGTGAAAAGGGTGTATTGCTATTTATTCTTTAGTGTTTTATCCAATCATACTGGCATATCATTTATAGGTATATGATAATGTCAGATACCACTTTCCATCCATCCATCCATTTTCTTCCGCTTTATCCGGAGTCGGGTCGCGGGGGCAGCAGCTCAAGCAAAGCCGCCCAGACTTCCCGATCCACACACACCTCCCCCAGCTCCTCCAGGGGAACCCCAAGGTGTTCCCAAGCCAGCCGAGAGATGTAATCCTTCCAGTGTGTCCTGAGGTCTTCCCCGGGGCCTCCTCCCAATGGGACGTGCCCGGAACACCTCTCCAGCGAGGCGTCCAAGGGGCATCCGGAAAAGATGCCCGAGCCACCTCAACTTTCTTTTAACTTAATTAACAAATCATCAATGTGTACAGAGAACGGAATGGGAGAATGAACATAGCAAATTTTACTTTAAGTACCTGATTGGTGGACATAAAAAATAATAACCTAAGTACAATGGGCCTCATGTATCAACGTTGCGTACGGCGATATTTGAGCGTATATGGGATGTACGCCAAAACGGCTGCGCTACTTGGCATGTATCAATGTGGTCGTTGGCGTACGCTGCACTGAAAATATACACCAGGTCGAGAGGTGGCGTAAATTATACACCAAAATGAACCAGCGCTGGAATCCACATAAAAATGAAGATGATCAACATGATAAACAGTGCCATTATACAAATCAATGCATATGTTACATAAATAACACTTTCCTGATTATACTACATAATTAATACAAATCCCGCCTTTGCGGGATTGTTATGGAGCACGATCCGTGGCTACAGCGCTGACAGGAAGGAAAGCGCTGCTCGCCTTTTTCTCCAGACTTCAAGCCTGGAGCCAGATCAGCGCTGAGCTTAACTTCATGTGGTGTGATCGTTTTAGACAATGAAATTGATAACAACTGTAGTTTCATCATTCCCTTAATTCGCTCGTGCTGCAATCAGGTTTTGTCGTCTCCATTCGGTTGTCACAATAAAATAAATACAGAAATACATTTAAAAAATAAAGAAATCTGACAGATTAGGCGTGTCTTAATAATTGAGCGAGCAAATACCCACATGTCAAGAATTATTGACATGTGAAAAGAGAATACAGTGGTCCCTCGTTATAACACCGTTCACCTGTCGTGGCCTCGAAGTCACGCAGAGTATTTAGTCCAATTTTGCATGCCTTTTTTTTTTACAGTGTTCTGTGTTCTGCGTATCTGTTTATAAGAATCTTGTCGCCCAGAAGAGAAAAGAGCGCCAACAACTACAACCCCTGGCAAAAATTATGGAATCACCGGCCTCAGAGGATGTTCATTCAGTTGTTTAATTTTGTGGAAAAAAAGCAGATCACACACATGACACAAAACTAAAGTCATTTCAAATGGCAACTTTCTGGCTTTAAGAAACACTATAAGAAATCAAGAAAAAAAGATTGTGGCAGTCAGTAACAGTTACTTTTTTAGACCAAGCAGAGGAAAAAAATATGGAATCACTCAATTCTGAGGAATAAATTATGGAATCACCCTGTAAATTTCCATCCCCCAAACTAAAACCTGCATCAAATCAGATCTGCTCATTGACATTAACCCTATGTGTCTTTTTGCAAGGAACGTTTTCACAGTTTTTGCTCTATGGCAAGATGCATTATCATCTTGAAAAATGATTTCATCATCCCCAAACATCCTTTCAATTGTCCAAAACATCAACGTAAACTTGTGCATTTATTGATGATGTAATGACAGCCATCTCCCCAGTGCCTTTACCTGACATGCAGCCCCATATCATCAATGACTGTGGAAATTTACATGTTGTCTTCAGGCAGTCATCTTTATAAATCTCATTGGAACGGCACCAAACAAAAGTTCCAGCATCATCACCTTGCCCAATGCAGATTCGAGATTCATCACTGAATATGACTTCATCCAGTCATCCACAGTCCACAATTGCTTTTCCTTAGCCCATTGTAACCTTGTTTATTCTGTTTAGGTGTTAATGATGGCTTTCGTTTAGCTTTTCTGTATGTAAATCCCATTTCCTTTAGGCGGTTTCTTACAGTTCGGTCACAGACGTTGACTCCAGTTTCCTCCCATTCGTTCCTCATTTGTTTTGTTGTGCATTTTTGGATTTTTGAGACATATTGCCTGATTAAAGCCAGGTTAACCCTCTGGGGCCGACGCCGTCGTACACGACGGCTAAGACGGCTTTACTAAATTATAAACAACTTTTGAATGATATGAGATAGAAACGTACTTTTTTTGCTGAAAAGTTAACTCCGTGGACTTTCGAGCCATCCATCGGCCATCTTTGTACTCCTTATAGAAGCTGTGTGACGCAATGTGAGTGTCCAATCGGAATTAGTTCACACGGTTTTCACATGGTTTTCCAAAATCCAATCGTAGGGCAGGTTTACCTCACATAAAAAGTCAAAGATGGTTTTCAGGAGTGATATGTTACTAGTTGACCAGTTTGAATAGCCCCCTGGGTGCTCCAATGAGTACATACTATTAGTACATACTCAGTGCGGCTTTCGCATGCATGGTAGAGTTTTAACTTATAGATGTAGCAACGAACTGTGTTAACTGTCAATGGTTTTCTGAAGTGTTCCTGAGCCAAAGATGTCGGTTTTTAATGCAGTGCCGCCTGCGGGATCGAAGGTCACGGGCATTCAATGTTGGTTATGTGTAGAAAATTCTCCAGATTCTCTGAATCTTCTAATTATATTATGGACTGTAGATGACGGAATCCCTAAATTCCTTGCAAGTGAACATTGAGAAACATTGTTCTTAAATTGCTGGACTATTTTTTTCACACAGTTGTTCACAAAGTGGTGATCCTCACCCCATCTTTGCTTGTGAATGGCTGAGACTTTTGGGGATGCTCCTTTTATACCCAATCATGACACTCACCTGTTTCCAATTAACCTGTTCACCTGTGGAATGTTCCAAACAGGTGTTCTTTGAGCATTCATCAACTTTTCCAGTCTTTGTTGCCCCTGTCCCAGCTTTTTTGAAATGTGTTGCAGGCATCCATTTCAAAATGAGCAAATATTTGCAAAAAAAACAAAAAAGTCTGTCAGTTTGAACATTAAATATCTTGTCTTTGTGGTGTATTCAATTGAATATAGGTTGAAGAGGATTTGCAAATCATTGTATTCTGTTTTTATTTACATTTCACATAACACCCAAACTTCATTGGAATTGGGGTTGCAGTTGTAGCAACAGGTGTACGAGGCGTTCGAGGCAGGTACGATTCTACACATTTTGCACACGATTCCTGCTTCATGCGCAGTTCAACCAAACTTCGCACTATGTGTGAAGGGACCCTTATGGATGCTCCAATCAGGTTTTATGCTTGCAGATTCTGATACCGATCAGCCGTGAGTGCCAATTACCGATACCGATCATTATTTGTTATTGTTCCTGAAGGGCTCAACGAAATTCAAAAGCAGCTCCGAGAAAAAACAGTGCAACAAACAATGCATAATGCATATAAAAGTTATAAAAAGACATAAAAACGTGAAGTTATAAAAAGACTATTACAGTGGGGTTGAGGCGTTCAGGGCAACAACAGCTCTTGGAAAGAAGCTGTTTTTCAATGTTTCTTTTACTCCTTATTGTTCTAAAATGTCTCCCAGAAGGTAAGAGTTCAAATAGATAGTGACCGGGGTGTGAGGAGTCCCTGACAATGCTGCGGGCTCTAATAAGACAGCGGGTATGGTGAATCTCCTTCAGAGATGGGAGATGCAGCCTCAGTCTCTGGGCGGTGTTAATGACCCGCTGAAGCTGCTTCCTCTCTACTGCAGTGCAGCTGGAGAACCACAGTGAGATGCTGCAGCTCAGCACAGACTCCACAGAGCAGCGATAGGAGGACAGCAGAAGCTGGATCACATGGATTGGCTGTAAATTTTTCGATTTAGTTATGTGCTACTGGGCTGGCTACATAAAATCACATTAATTTAGACAAAAACATATTTTTACTTCATTCTGAAAACATACAAAAACCTTTCAGGCACAATGTGGCAACTATTCAGTCAAAAGGACAACTGAAAAATACCTGAATTTACCCGCCATCAGTAACAGAACCGTTAAGAGATTGAAAACATTAAGGCTCTCAAAAAGTGCAGAAAGGCAATGTATGTATGAATGATTTTTTTTTTTTTTTTTTTTTTACCTGCTTAATACTTCTGTTAGTTTGTCAGTGTAACTGCTGTGGATTTTAGGTCATTATTTTACTCCTGTGTAAATCTTAGGAGTGGTTAGCATTTTCGCTAGCGGTTACCTTGTGTTAGCTAGTTTGCCCCCCACCGTTTCATAAATACTTCTGTTAGTTTTTTTTAGTGTAACTGTTGTGAATTTTAGTTTAGTACTTTGCTCTTGTGTTAATCTTAGGAGTGGTTTACTCTCTTCTGCTACTTTTTCAGTGTAACTGCAGGGATTTTAACTCATTTATTTACTTCTGTGTGAATCCTGTGTGAGCCTTAGGAGTTGTTAGCTTATTCATTATTGGTTAGCTCGTGCTTGCTTGGCAGTACTCTTGAATTTCCTAGTGCACAAAGTACACTACTTTACACCATCTGTAAATCCTGCGTGATGTTGGAAGATAGGGTGGCTCTTTCAGAGAGCCGTGTCCGTAAGTTAGAACAGCTTCTTAGCACAATGGAATCAGATGTTGCGGGCACTCCAGATGAGGTCAGTGTTGGGCCAGCTAGCGTGTTCATTAGCATCAGCCTAGAAACACCGGCTGTGGAGGACAGCTTTCAGACTGTGCCCAGGAGGAGGAAGCCCCGTAGGGCTTGGTGCCCGGTTGTGGTACCCCGATCACACTCGCCACTGCGAACTGTGAATCGGTTCTCCCCCTTGGATTTGCCTGATGTGAATTCTCTGAGCCCACGAGTTACTTCCACTCCTGTCTCCAGGCCAATACGCCGGACTTTAGTGATAGGGGATTCTATCACCTGCAAGGTCAGGTTACAGACACTGGCAGACGTTAAATGTATTCCTGGGGCCTGCGCTCCCTACACTGCCTCCCATCTTAGGGTGTTGGTGCTGCACCAACGATGTCAGGATGAAGCACTCAGAGGTCAGAAAAATGGACATGGAGAGGACCTGTGACCTTGCCAGAAAGATGTATCGGCATTGATTAATAGTCTCTGGTCCCCTCCCTTCCTGGGGTAATGATGAGGCATTTAGCAGCTTGGTTTCAGTTCAGAAGGCTCCGGGTTCAAATCCCACCCCTGCCACATTTCTCCATGTAGTGTGGAGTTGTGTCAGGAAGGGCATCCAGTGTAAAACTTGTGCCAATTCAACATGCAGATCCACCTTGGATTTGCTGTGGCGACCCCGAGTGCAAACAAGGGAGTAGCCGAAGGGACTTATAGGTAGCTGGCGAAATTTTGTAGACAACAAGGCTTTAGCTTTATTGATAACTGGCCTTCGTTCTGGGGCCGCCGTGGCTTGCTGATGCCGGACAGCCTCCACCCTACTGGGGAAGGTATTATGTTGCTCCCTTCTAGTGTAACTAAGTAAACATTATTACTCGACACACAGAGCATGGAGGACAACTTCCTGCTGGTTCATTCACTTCCTTTATTGTCCTGATTGGTAGCTATGGTTACATTCAGGGTTCCTATATGCCCTAGTGGCAGTCTGCCCTCTGGTGGTAAGTAGTAGTAGGACATCTCTAGGGTCATACATAACATATCTCCTCCCCTCTAAGATTTGTTGTCAATAACAAATAAAAACATTTCTTCTGAAACAACTAAAGACATTATATCCCCTTTCAACTACATGAGTCTATATAAAATACATAAACTCTATATAAACTACCTGAGATTATTTCTTTCTTTACTTCTCAATAACATTAACAAAAAAATAGGGGAGTTATGTTACGGCTTATAAAAAAAAATTTCAAAGTTTCAAAACTCAACCATTGAACAACATTCTGCAAAGGCAAGCATTCTTAACATTCTTCAACTCTTTCTTTTTTTTTTTTTTAAACGTTCACTGATCCCTGTAACGTACTGGCGGACGTGTGATCCTCACAGGATATCGTCGTACAGTCCCTGTTGTCTCTGTACATTCTGTGTGTGCCATTTCTGTGGACTGTGGTGTCTTGGGTGCTTTGGGTAGTGTGTGTGGTGTCTTGGCTGTTTTGAGTGGTGCATGTGGTGTGTGTGTGGAACTGCATCAGTAGCCTCCTTCTGTTGAGGTGTATTTGGGTCAAGTGTGGTACCAGGTGTGGTCGTTTGAGGTAGTGACAATGGAGAACTCACAGGAAGACTCACTGCAGTCTCAGGTGGGTCTGACTCGAGCCGAGTCAGCATCTGGTCCACATGACTCTTCCAGACCCCTTGTGTTCCCACATTTACATTGTAGGACACTGGTCCGGTCTTCTCGATCACCACAGCTTTCGTCCACTTATCCTCCCCCCTCCTATAATCACGGACGAGCACTGGCACACCAACTTCAAACTGTCTCTGTTTAGAGTGTAGCTGGCGTTGTTGCTGTTGAGCCTCTTGTGACTGGTGCACTGCTCCAGCCACACTTGGTTTCAAGAAATCCAATCGAGAACGCAACTTGCGTCCGATGAACAGCATTGCAGGGCTTTCCTTGGTTGTTGCATGAGGGGTGTTGCGGTAGGTCAGGAGGAACGTATCCAGATGCTGTTGCACTGGTGTAGTTCCTCTGGAAGATTTCAGAGCGTGCTTGAAGGTTTGCACAAATCGCTCTGCCAAGCCATTGGAGGCAGGGTGGTACGGTGCTGAGCGAATGTGTTTGACTCCATTGGCTTTCAGAAATGTGCTGAATTCCTCAAAGCAGAACTGAGAGCCGTTGTCGCTCACAAGACTGTGTGGAATGCCATAGCGACTAAAAAGTCCCCTAAGCACTTGGATGGTCTTGCTGGATGTGGTGCTATCCATGATGTGTACCTCGGGCCATTTGGAGTGTGCGTCCATCATGACCAGGTTACATGTGCCCTTCGAATGGACCGGCAAAGTCCACATGTATCCGTTCCCAGGGACTGGATGGCCACATCCACGGGTGTAAGGGTGCTAGGCCAGGGTCTTTCTGCACACGCTGACATGAGTGGCATGACTTTGCTTGGTGCTCGATCTGGGAGTCGATGTCTGGCCACCACATGTAGCTGCGAGCTAAGCTCTTCATCCTTACTACACCTGGGTGTGCTGAGTGTAGCTCTTTCAGCACCCGGGGGCGTAGTTTGGGGGGCACAATCACTCTCAAACCCCACATGAGGCATCCGTGCACAGTGAGATCATGGCGGCGCTGGAGATAGGGAGACAGCTCGTTACCTGCGTCCTTTGCAGCTGGAAAATGGCCAGTTGTGAACAATTCCATGACGCAGAACAGGGTGGAGTCAGACATGGTGTGACGCTTGATCTCGGCGTTGCTGACTGGCAATGTGTCCAACTGTGATGTGTAGAACACCTCCACTGCACCTTGTTTCTCACTGGGGGCATGAGGAAGCGGTAACCTTGAAAGTCCATCAGCGTTGGCATGTAGGGCCCCTTTCCTGTACTCGATGGTGTAATAGAGAGCAGGAGCGCCCAGCGTTGCATGCGAGCTGCAGCCATGGATGGTGTGCTTTTCACTGGACTGAGGATGGTTGTAAGCGGGCGATGGTCAGTGAGTAGAGTAAAGGTATTGCCATACAGGTACTGGTGGAACTTGCGTACTCCAAAGACTACCGCTAACGCCTCCCTCTCAATCTGAGCATAATTTTGTTCTGCTTTGCTGAGAGTTCTGGATGCATAGGCGATGGGTTTTTCATCGCCATCCGGCATGACATGAGATAGAACAGCTCCGACCCCATAGGGTGAAGCTTCGCAAGCGAGGCGGAGAGGCAGCTCAGGGTTGTAGTGTGTGAGCACCTCTTGTGATACCAGGAGTGCCTTAGCTTTCTGGAATGCTGATGCACAGGCTGATGTCCACTGCCATTTCTTTTCTTTGTTCAGCAGTTCGTTCAACAGCTTTAGCACAGTGGCCAGGTCAGGGATGAAGCGTCCATAATAGTTAAGCATTCATAGGAAAGATTGAAGTTGACTTACATCGCCTGGTGCTGGTGCTTCCATGATGGCGCGTACCTTCTCCGGTGACTTGTGAAGCCCAGCAGAGACATTTCTCTTGCTTGAGGTGCAGGCCGTATTCCTCTAGCCTGCTGAGTACTGCATCCAGGGTTTTCAGGTGTGTCTGTTCGTCAGGACCAGTGACAAGTATGTCGTCCAGGTAGCAGTGATTGTGTGGCAGTCCGGGCAGCACCTGGTCCATTGCCTTCTAGAACAAGGCGGGCGATGATGCTACACCAAACGGTAAGTGGTTGAAGCAGAAAAGTCCTTTCTGTGTTGAGACGGTCAGCAGCTTCTTGGAGCTCTCTTCTACTTCCATCTGTAGATACGCATTGGACAGATCCAGCTTACTGAAGTGTTGACCTCCAGCGAGAGAAGCGAACAAGTCTTCAATACGGGGGATTGGGTACTTGTCGATGCACAGAGCTGGGTTGAGGGTGACTTTGAAATCCCCACAGAGTCTCACGGTGCCGTCCTTTTTGTTCATGGGCACCATGGGCGTAGCCCAGTCACTATGCACCACAGGTGAGATGACATCAAGCTCAGTCAGGCGTTTCAGCTCGGCCTCCACTCGTGGTCGGAGAGCATATTGCGTTGCGTGGTGGGCAGAATTTGAGGGCACTGTTTGGTCTGAGAGTGAGCCTGGCTTTCACTCCCTTCATAGTGCCTAACTTATCGGAGAAAACAGCAGAGTGTCTCTTTAACACAGTCTCTAAGTTGTTTGTCTGTCTGTGCTCAATTGCATGTATAGTCTTTAAGTCTCTCCAATTCAGTTTAATGGCTCTCAGCCACTCCCTGCCAAACAATGGTGGAGCCTCCACCTTCACCACGTACAGTGGCAAGACAGCACGTTGCTTGTTCAATTCCAGTTGCACTTTAATGACTCCTTCTGGTGCCAAAGCCTCTCCTGTGTATGTCTTGAGCATGATATCAGTGGGTTGCAGAGGGAATTTGTGCAGCTTTCGTTTGTACAGTTCCCAAGGAATCAATGACACTGTCGCCCCTGTATCCAATTCCATCTCCATTTTCTTTCCATTGACTTCTGGCATTACTGATATGTGTGAATATTTCCCTTTCTCTGACACTGCATACAGTCATAAATCAATGTCACTGTCTGATTTCGTCGCTTCACTTTCATTCGCCTCGACGTAACAGATTTTTTTCTTCCTATCTTTCACGCTGCGTTTGTGTGGATGGCTTTTCTGTTCCGGCTTTCCCTCTTTGTTTTTTATGCTCTCTTTCATGACTGCTTTTTGATTTACTCCTGCACATTCGTTTCGTGTGGCCTTTCCTCCCGCACTGGTGACATTCGCAGTCTTTGTACCAGCAGTCATCATCACTATGATTTGCTTTCCCACAGCAGCGGCATTTTCCAGCTTGCGAAAACACTGCATTCACTTTCAGGGAATTGCTTAACTGCTGTACATCGCGTGCTGCTGTCTCTGCTGACACTGCATGTTCAACTGCTTTCTTGAACGTGAGATTTTCCTCAGTCAGAAGGCGTTTCTGCACAGCTTCGCATTTCAATCCGCATACAAATCTGTCTCTCAGAGCGTCCTCTAGGTAAGCCCCAAACTCGCAGTGCTCCGATAGCTTCTTGAGCACTGCTACATACTGTGCTACCGTTTCTCCTTCCCCCTGATTTCGCTTGTGGAACCTGAACCTTTCGGCTATAACAAGCGGTTTCGGTGTGATCTTTAAGAACAGTCACTACCTGTTTGTAAGTCTTTGTACCAGGTGCCACGGGAGCTCCTAAGCTACGAAGCAGTCCATATGTTTTAGGTCCTATCACACTGAACAGTACTGAAACTTTCTTAGCCTTGTGAATGTCATTAGCCACCACATAATGCTCAAAACGTTCAATATACGTTGCCCATTGCTCCCCAGACTCATTGAAAACGTCCATATGTCCATATATTCCAGCCATCATACGTGTTCCTGGGATGACTTACGCTGTAGATGAACTTGAAGCACTCGATGCCCTTGAATCCGTTGACGTAGCACTAGCTGTACTTGGGTCGTCAGATGACGGTTGGCTCATAGTTGATTAGCACATTAGCTATCCAAAAACGCGGGTGTTCATTTCGGTCCAAAACTTGCACAAAGCTGACTAAACTTTCACAGCCAGTCGATGAAAAGTATTCTGAAATACACTACTCGTCGCCAATTTATATTATGTTGCTCCCTTCTAGTGTAACTAAGTAAACATTATTACTCAACACACAGAGCACGGAGGACAACTTCCTGCTGGTTCATTCACTTCCTTTATTGTCCTGACTGGTAGCTATGGTTACATGGCTATACAGGGTTCCTATATGCCCTAGTGGCAGTCTGCCCTCTGGTGGTAAGTAGTAGTACGACATGTCTAGGTTCATACATAACAGAAGGCGTCGCCATCTTGTCTGCGAACATAGATAGAGCTCTACAGGGAGAGTAACGTTAGAAATTTACAGCAGGCCACGGAGCAGGTGATTAGAGACTCTGCAAGTCTTAGGACAAATGTGGGTGTGGAATCCATTACCTTAGTGGGGAAATTAGTGCAGAAAATCCCCTATGGTGATAGTGCAGTTTATCTGCCAGGGAGGGAAATTCAACAAGTTGAGACTGTGGCCTGTTTCCGTAGACATGTCCATAAAAATCATAGAGGGATATGCTTTGCAAACTTAATACCTGTTACTACATTGGATGATGTTGAAATTGAGGATGGCCCAATGGTTGTTCCAGCAATATCAAAGATTTCGTGTCTGCTACCTCCAACTCGTGTGGAACGTCTCAAACCTAAACCTACTTCTAGGCATCTTATATATGCTAATCTGGAACCATCCCTAAACCCAAACAGTCCAACTGTCAACCCCACTGAGGTCCTTAGTCTGGGTCTCATGAACATAAGATCACTATCCTCAAAATCATTGTTGGTTAATGATCTAATTATTGATCATCACTTAGATATGATTGGGTTATGTGAAACCTGGCTTAAACCTACAGCTGACCTCCCCTTAAATGAGGCCTGCCCACCAGCATATATATTTAGTCACGTCTCTCGTGATACGAAGCAAGGCGGGGGTGTTGCTCTTATTTATAAATCTAGGTTTAGCTTATTAACTCTTGGGGGCTCACAAATATACTCGTTTGAGCATCTGATTCTCTGCTTTGCTCAGGATATTATGCATTGCAAGGTCAGAAGAATAAAAATCAGGCGTATTACTTTGTCACTGTATATAGGCCTCCTGGCCCATATTCTGAATTCTTAGATAAATCTGGTGTGTTCATCTCTAACTTATCAATGAGTGCAGATAACATTCTGATCATTGGTGACTTTAACGTTCATATAAATAAGCCTTCTGATCCCTTCTCCAAATCATTTATGGAAATTGTGGATGCATCAGGATTTCGGCAATGCATTGAGGACTCGACGCACATTAGTGGAAATACCCTGGATTTGGTTCTCGCACGTGGTTTTGCTGTCATGAATATTGACATCATGCCTCTTACATCAGTCGTCTCTGATCACTCACTAAGTTTACAGTTTTGCTGCCATGTTTTGTGGAACAACAACCTTATTTATCACTACGGCGATGCATCAACTCCTCAACTAAGACTGAACTCGAAGCGAGACTGCCTGATGTCTTAGCTTCACATTTGGCAAATACCCAATCAGTAGACAGTCTTGTGGATAGTTTAAACTCAGTGCTCAAAACTACACTCGACATGATTGTGCCACCTTTGTTAACCCCCCCCCCTCCCAAACACAGTCACCTTGGTTCAATGATTATGTGCGTAACCTCAAGCATAAGGCTAGAGGTCTAGAACGGAAATGGCATAGTTCATAATTAGGAGTATTCCACCTTGCGTGGCGTGATGCTATCTTAGACTATAAGCATGCATTATTGGCTACAAAGTGGCCCTATTACTCTGATTTGATCAACAAAAACAAGCATAACTCAAAGTTCTTGTTTGACACGGTGGCAACACTTATTCATGGACAACCACCTGTACTTCGCACTCCTTTTACAGCACAAGATTTCCTGAATTACTTTGAGAAGAAAACAGAAGACATTAGGTTAAACATATTCCAGCATGCCTTAACCCAGCCACTACACCCTGCTATTAAGGTGGGTGCCATTACTGAGGTTACTGGGAGTGCCCTTGCATGGTTGATGTCATACTTGACCAGTCGTTCTCACTGTGTTTTATTCAGTAACACTACCTCTAACCTTAGTGACATGAAATTTGGGGTTCCACAGGTGTCCATCTTAGGCCCCCTGCTTTTCTCCCTTTATATAGCACCCCTTGGGCACATATTGCGGCGCTTTGGGATTACCTTTCACTGCTATGCAGATGATACTCAGTTATACATGCCGATAACTGCTGGTAATCTCATTCACATAAAATCCTTAGAAGATTGCCTTGCATCAGTGAGAAGCTGGATGTCTAGAAGCTTCCTACTTTTAAACTCTGATAAGACTGAAATGATGGTTCTTGGTTCAGTGAGACATCGGCATCAATTTGACCAGTTAACGCTTAGCCTAGGCTTGTGTGTCATACATCACACTGACAAAGTGAGGAACCCTGGGGTAATTTTTGATCCAACGTTGTCCTTTGGCCTCCACATTAGAAATATTATGAGGGCTGCTTTCTTCCACTTGCGAAATATAGTGATGATTCGTCCCATCCTTTCTACTGCTGATGCTGAGACCCTGATCCATGCGTTTGTCTCTTC
Organism: Thalassophryne amazonica; assembly: GCF_902500255.1. Classification (NCBI taxonomy): domain Eukaryota; kingdom Metazoa; phylum Chordata; class Actinopteri; order Batrachoidiformes; family Batrachoididae; genus Thalassophryne; species Thalassophryne amazonica. The sequence continues at coordinate 1,126,781 of NC_047111.1, forward strand.
TTGATTGGACTACTGAAATGTTTTATTTTCTGGTTTACCGCAGTCTAACATTAGGGCTCTCCAACTGGTTCAGAATGCTGCTGCCAGACTTTTGACATGAAGCAGAAAGTTTGACCACATTACACCCATTCTGGCTTCCTGTCCCAGTGAGATCAGATTTTAAGGTTCTGCTACTAGTCTATAAAATTGTTCATGGACTGGCACCTCCCTACATAGCTGACCTAATTAAACCTTATGTACTGGCCTGGACTTTGCGTTCTCAGGGTGCAGGACTACTTTGTGTCGCTAGGGTGAATAAGAAGTCTGCGGGTCACAGAGCTTTCTCTTATCGTGCCCCTGTTCTGTGGAATGATCTCCCTGCGTCAATAAAACAGTCAGATTCTGTGGAGACTTTCAAGTCCAGACTTAAGATGTACTTATTTTCCCTTTCGTATAGCTAGCATACTGGCATAGTACGAGGTCTATTAGAAAAGTTATTATTTTTTTCAAAAACCATATGGATTTGAATCACGTGTGATTGCGTCAGACAAGCTTTCGTGCGCATGCGTGCGTTTTTTCACGCCTGTCGGTTGTGTCATTCGCCTGTGAGCAGGCTTTGAGTGAGGAGTGATCCAGCCCCCTCGTCGTTGTTTCATTGCCAGGAAATGGCGGAATGATTTGGGCTTTTTTCCGAAACTTCAGAAACTGTTACAGACTGGCAGCTGGAAACCATTCGAAAAATTTATCTGGCTTTCGGTGAAAATGTTACAGGCTTGGTAGAGAATAAGGAGTGTTACTGTCGCTTTAAGGACGGCCCCTGAAGCGGCTGTGGGGCGCGCCGCGCTCCGAAGCCACCATCGACAGGCTGAAGGACCATTTCATTTCTAAACGGATGGCTGTCTGGATCTGTGACCATTGTGTGCCATTTCTCTGGTTATCACAAGAGCTGGACATCAACCATTTTCCGGCAGATTTCACTTTTAACAAGAGATTTTGTCATGGAAAGCCGAGCGGAGGCTTCGCGCGTCACAATGGATTCGCTACTGGAGCGAGACAAAACCACCTCCGTTTTGGTCTCACAGGACGGCTTTGAGATGGCGTTCAGACAGCTGTCGGTGGTTTTTCCATCGAGCGATTATCCAAGAAATTGTGGATGTGCCTGGACATGCCAGAACATGTCCTGTGAGGCTTCATCACGGCATTGCTTTGTGCCATGCGGCACTAATTTCTAATAGACCTCGTATCGTTCTATGCTTTTCAGTCTTTTAATTCATTTTATTAGTAAACGGAGCAGGTCGCGGCCTCAACTTTACCTAAATTCTGGCTAGTGGTCGGCGATCACTTTACGATACGATACTATCAGGCTGGAAAGGCAGGACAGGCCGGACGCAAATGCACGACGCAGGTACACAGCTCTGTGGAGGAAAAACATTTACTGAATGAACAGGCTTAGGTCGGTACACGGACAGGCAGTTCAAACAAAACAACAGAATCCAGAACATCAGGCAAAAAGCATGGTCAAAGGGCAAGCAGGTAGTAGTCATAAACCGAGGAGGCACAATAAGCAAGGCAAGAAAACTAGAACAGAGCTGGTAAGAAGGCACTAGGCACATCAAACTGGCGAAGGACAGATCCAAACCGAGCAGCTTATAAAGCACCCAAGTGATTAATCGAAACACAGAACAGGTGTGTAGGGAAACACCCAGAACCGGGGCGTGACCAGACAGACGGAGACGCCCACCACCAAGAACCGAGAGACAAAGACAAGAGACAACAGGACAGAGTAAACCCAAGCAGAAAAGGAGACAAAGCAAGCACCAAAACCACCCCCATGACCCTGACAGTACCCTCCCCCCCCCAAGGGCCGACCCTTGACGGCCCCGGGGCAGAAGGGTGAGAAGCATGAAAGGCGTAAACAAGACCGGGATCCAAAACAAAGCGGGAGGGAAATCCAAGACTGCTGCTCGGGGCCATAACCCTCCCAGTCCACCAAATACTGCAGACCATGACCCCGCCGCTGGGAACCCAGAAGGCAACACACAGAGAAGACGGGACCGCCACCCACAAACTGGGCGGACGGCGGGGGAATGGCCGGTGGACACAGCAGACTGAATCAAACCGGTTTAAGCTGGCTGACGTGAAACGTGGGACGGACCTTCATAGACCGGGGAAGAGACAGACGAACAGAGACAGGATTAATGACCTTAGCTATCAAAAAGGGACCAACGAACCTGGGAGCCATCTTGCGAGGAACACCCCATAGTAGCAGATGACACGAAATGAAATGGAGAGAAGCTGGAGGAGGCCGTTGGCAAACAGTTGTGAGCAAGTTTGATCCAAGGCAACTGGGTGGACCAGGAGGCGGGAAATTGAGACAACAAGATCCGCAGGCCCTTCTCCAACTCCTGATTAAGGCGTTCTGCCTGACCATTGGCCTGGGGGTGATAACCAGAAGTGAGACTTGACGTGACCCCGAGGAGCTGACAGAATTCCCTCCAGAAATGGGACACAGAGGGCCCCGGTCTGAAACTATATCTTGAGGCAACCCATGCAACTTGAACACATACTGTAACAAGACCTCTGCCGTTTCCTTGGCTGACGGAAGTTTAGGCAGTGGTACGAAGTGAACCATTTTAGATAACCGATCAACAACTGTCATGATTACAGTGTGGCCCTTAGAGGGTGGTAACCCAGTTACAAAGTCCACGGAAATATGAGTCCAAGGCTTAACCGGAACTGACAAAGGTAACAGAGCACCTGCAGGTGGACGTGTTGAGGTTTTGTGCATGGCACAAACAGAACATGCATTAACATACTCCTTGATGTTGGCTAACATCTTTGGCCACCAGAACCACTATGAAAGCAAATACCTTGTTCTCATAGCACTCAGGTGACACAAAAAACGGCTATCATGCCCCCACTGAATGACTTCCCCCCTTAGTGAGGCTGGAACAAACAACTTGACGATAGGACACTCAGGGGGGACAGGAGTATTGCCAAGGACAGACATAACCTTAGCTTCGATGCTCCAAGTCAGTGCAGACACAAAACATTTGCCAGGCAGAATCGGCTCGGGAATAGAAGTTGAGGTGACGGAATTGTCCAAGCAGGAGAGCGCGTTGGGCTTGCCATTTTTAGATCCTGGACGGTATGATAAAACAAAATTGAAATGGCTGAAAAAGATGGCCCACCTAGCCTGGCGCACATTTAGAAGTTTAGCGGAGCGGAGATATGCCAGATTCTTATGATCTGTCCAGACTAAAAAAGGCAACTGTGCCCCTCCAACCAGTGCCGCCACTCCTCCAAAGCTACTTTAACCGCCAGCAGTTCGCGATCGTCGATGCCGTAGTTGCGCTCTGCGGCAGTGAGTTTCTTTGACAAGAAGGCGCATTACCTGTTATCTCGGGGCCCTGTTTGAGAAAACACTGCTCCGATGCCAGCATCAGAGGCATCGACCTCAACCACGAACTGCCGGGTGGGGTCAGGGAGGAGTAACACGGGGGCCGTTGTGAAATGATTCTTTAGGTTCCGGAATGCCCCGTCGCACTCCGGAGTCCATACAAATGGACGAAGCCAGGAGGTGACGTTATGTAGCGGAGCTGCGATAGTACTGAAATTTCGAATGAACTTACGATAAAAGTTAGCAAAGGCCAAAAACCGTTGAACATCTTTGCGATCTTTTGGAACCGACCAATCGCGAACTGCGGCAACTTTCGCTGGGTCCATCTGTATGAGCCCTTCTGAAATCACAAAACCGAGGAAAGACACAGTGGAACAATGGAATTCACATTTCTCTGCCTTGACGTAGAGATTATTCTGTAACAAGGTCGATAAGACGGATCATACCTGTTGGACATGCGTTTCTAGGTTCGGGGAATAAATTAATATATCATCAAGATTAACAAAAACACACCTACTGAGGTATTCACGTAATACGTCATTCACCAGATTTTGAAATACCGCGGGAGCATTAGTGAGGCCAAAGGGCATGACTAGATACTCATAGTGACCTGTGGGAGTGTTAAAGGCAGTTTTCCATTCATCCCCGGCATGAATGCGAACCAAGTGACACGCATTCCGCAAGTCCAACTTTGTAAAGATTTTAGCTCCCTCCAAGAGCTCGAAGGCTGTTGAGATTAGCGGTAAGGGGTATCAGTTCTTGACTGTGACGTCATTAAGGCCTCGACAGTCAATACAGGGACGGAGTGTTTTGTCCTTCTTTTCTACAAAGAAGAATCCAGCCCCAGCGGGCGAAGACAACGGATGAATTAGGCCAGCAGCTAGTGATTCTTGAATATAAGTGTTCATGGCCTCACGTTCGGGAGAAGAAAGTGAAAATAACTTTCCCCAGGGGGTATAGCCCCCGGGAGAAGATCTATCGCACAATCATACTCACAATGAGGAGGTAGTGATTTAGCTTTTGACTTGCTAAACACCTCAGCAAGATCATGGTAACATGAAGGAACTCCCTCCAGATCAGAGTTATGTAAATCAGAGGTTTTAACAGGCTTGGATAAACAGACATTTGTACAAGCTGGTCCCCAGGACTCTATCCTCCCGAGCGACCAGTCCAGGCAGGTTTGTGGCGCTGCAGCCAGGAATGCCCCAAGATAACCGGGTGAGTCATTTTATCAAAGATATGGAAACTAATGCTTTCTGAATGATTATTGGCTATGGTCAGTTGAACTGACTGTGTCCAGGAAATTATTTGGCCCAGCGGGCTGCCATCCACAGCATGGACCATCAAAGGCCATGAGAGCCTGAACCACTTAAGACGGAGGGACCTGGCGAGAGAAGATTGCATGACATTAGAATCAGCACCAGAATCGATAAATACTGGGCAAATTAGGGAGGACGAATCAGACTTAAGTTCAGCATTAATCATATTCTGAGATGAGGGGAGAATTGAGCTCTGACTCAACCGCACTACTGTTCTTGGCCGCACCGGGGCACCCCTGAACAATGAACTCGGCAATGAACAAGTAAATGACCGGGTTGACCACAGTAGTAGCACAGTCCTTCCATGCGGCGGCACTCCTTCTCTTCGCTGGTGAGTCAGGCCCTCCCCACCTGCATGGGCTCCTTGGCGGAAGTGGAAGGGAGGGCGCTTGAGTGACCGGAAGTGGGCGGCCGGTCCATCATGGTCCCGAGGTGATGGCATTCTCGACGAGGGTGCTCCGACAGACGGCGATCGGTGCGGATGGCCAAGGCTATTAGGTCATTCAAGTCTTCCGGCAAATCTGTCGTGAAGAGCTGGCTCCTGATGTTTTAATTTAACCCCTGAAAAAACACGTCTTGGAGAGCACCGGGGTTCCACTCGCTCTTTGCGGCCAGAATGCAGAAGTCGATAGCGTAGTCAGCTGTGCGACGATGGCCTTGCTTCAGTCTCAACAGTTCTCGTGCTGCCTCGCGTCCAGGAGAGGAGCGCTGAAAAACCTGCTGCAGGGATTTGGTAAAGGCTGCCAAGGAGGAGCAGGATGGCGAGTCTTGGCTCCATTCAGCCGTAGCCCATGCTGCCGCCTGACCGGTGAGGTGAGTGATGACAAATGCTATCTTCGACCGATCGGTCAGAAACATTGGTGCCATCAACTCAAAGTGTAATTCACATTGTGTGATAAAGGGTTTAACATCCCCTGACTCACCAGAACAAACGTTCAGGTCGTGACAGTTGGTTACAGACCTCTGGTACAGGAATGGGAGCCGGTGGGGCAGCTGACGCTCCCGGAAGTGCTGACGTTGTGGGAGTCGTTCGGGTCGTAGCCTGATGTTATACAGCAATTAGCAGCTGCTCCATCTGAGCACTTACTGAGTCCATGAATGTATCTTGTCTCTTCGCTAATGCATTGAGACCAGAATTCAGAGCAGTGAGTTGATCCTCCTGTTGTGCTTATTGTTGGCTGTGGTGGCAAACCGCCCGCTGGAACAAATCTGCGTCTGCTGCGTAAATCGGTGGCCAGTTTGATCTATCAGGCTGGAAAGGCAGGACAGGCCGGACGCAAATGCACGACGCAGGTACACAGCTCTGTGGAGGAAAAACGTTTACTGAATGAACAGGCTTAGGTCGGTACACGGATAGGCAGTCCAAACAAAACGGGATCCAGAACATCAGGCAAAAAGCGTGGTCAAAGGGCAAGCAGGTAGTAGTCATAAACTGAGGAGGCACAATAAGCAAGGCAAGAAAACTAGAACAGAGCTGTAAGAAGGCACTAGGCACATCGAACTGGCGAAGGACAGATCCAAACTGAGTGGCTTATAAAGTACCCAAGTGATTAATCAAAACACAGAACAGGTGTGTAGGGAAACACCCAGAACCGGGGCGTGGCCAGACAGACGGAGACGCCCACCACCAAGAACCGAGAAACAAAGACAAGAGACAACAGGACAGAGTAAACCCAAGCAGAAAAGGAGACAAACCAAGCACCAAAACCACCCCCATGACCCTGACAGATACGATACAATACACTTTATTGTCCCTTCTGGGAAATTTGTCTTGGACTCCAAGAGCTGCTAAAGTATTTAGTACTTCCTGTTTCTCTTGTTGTTTAATGCTGACAAATTATACTGTATTTTTTGTCTTTCTGATGCCTGATTCTGTTTTTTCTCTCTGTTTAAGGTGCAGCTCCATCCAGAGATGGGTGTGGTATTTGTGCTGGAGACCCTCCTGTCCTGTGCACCAACAGCTTTTCCTGTACATTTATCTCGTGAATTGTTCTGTAATTTGTGTCTGTAGCATGGCCCAAGCAAAGGGTCACCCCTTTGGGTCTGGTCTGCTTGAGGCTTCTTCCTCAGAAGAGATTTCCTCACCACTGTTGCTCTGGAGATTAGTAAGGTTAGACCGTACTTGTGTGAAGTGCCTTGAGGCAACTCTGTTGTGATTTGGCGCTATATAAATGAAAATAAATTGAAATTGAAAATTGAAATAAAAAAATTTGTGCACGAGCAAACTCTGTTGTGCATTGTCAAAGAAAAGTGTTTACCTTTCTTATTTACATCCCGGTAGCACGTAGCGGAGCTCCAAGTGAAAGAGCAGTTTGCGGAACCAGGTGTCTTCCACCTCCGAGAAAGGAGAGTCATCGAATCCAATGAATTCAATTATTTTTGTTATTTGCTTCACCTTCTGACTGTTACACTCATACGGGAGAGTATGAGTGTAACTAATACCTCCATCACACTAGAGGCCGAATGCTGTCCAAATGGAAATTCGAAGTCAAGACTGCAATCGAAAACCTCCGACAGCATTGTGGGTGCACTCCAAACAGTCGGGTACAGTCATGCAGCCAGCCTGAATGATTAGCACATGTTCAAAACATTCTAGGTACAGTCAAGGTGGAAAAATATCATACAGCAGTCGAGATGAACTCTATATTCTAAATATTCTCACGGCATCAAAACAGCAATCGGTACAGTCTGATCGCACTCGAGAGACATTCGACATGGTCAGGTCCACTCTTGCTGGTATGTCCCAGACTGCAACCCCAATGTACTGCGTTCGGCATGCGCAAAGGACTTATTGTAATATGCAAAATCTGTGGCACGCATTCATTTTGTGAAGTAGATGTGAACATTGCACAATACTACTGAAAACACTGTGTGTCACTGAGTCCATGCGACTCAGAGCCATGGGGCAGTGCACACATCTGAACGGGGTGTTATAGCCATAATAAACCTTATATTACAAATTTCAGAATAGTTCATGTTTATTAAACCCCTTGAGTTAAAGTACAAGCACATTTGGCATCTTTGTTGTTTCATTTCAACACCATTTTGGTGAAAAATTCCAATCCTTGTGTCACTGCCCAATTACATACTCGTACATTTGGACCATAAATTTAACATATTGCAAACATTTCCCAAATGGTGCAGCCCAAGGAATGTCTTAAAGTGTTTTTTTTTTTTTTTGAGTATTTAAGACTAAAATTGAACAACAGTTTTAAATTTATCCTTTCCTGGTGCACAGTTACTGAAGAGATAAATATTCGGATTTTGAACTGCGCACCACTAAAAACCAGGAGCTTCCCAGCGAGTCCCGATATTGGAGAAGAAGGAGGAAGTGGCAGCGCCACCAGAACCATTATCTCAATAGTTCCATTAATTTATGGATTTTTACAGGCTACTGACAGCCCCATTTCCACAGAGTGGTTCAGGTCGGTGATACGTTTTTTTATACATGTCAGAACGGTTAACGCTAACCAACAGAATCCTTTTAATTGGCAGGCGGAGCACTTTTATTGACGAGCACCTCGCATGGTGTCAGTGGCAACAGGAGAGAACAGCCGCAGACACAATAAACCTACACACCTGTACAATACACCTGTAGCTAAACGCACCAGTCGCGGATCAGTACAGCAGAGACTCGAACCACCAGCCGCAGGCGTAATGAACAGATTACACCTGTAGCTGACCGTGCCAGTCACGGATCAGTACAGCAGAGACTCGAACCATCGCAGACTTTTTGTCTGCCAGGACAATGAATTAAATTATTTTCAGGCCTTTTCATCAGACTGAAGATGATCTCACTGAAATGGACAGGTAAGACTATTTACTCATTGTGTGAATGGTTTTAATATTTAATAATAATGTGTTACGCTACTAATGTACAGTACACTAACTGTATTCAAGAAGGAAACAATATTTATTTTAAAAATAGCTGATATTTTGTCCCTCGTGACATTTTTCAGATTTGAATGTACTTGTTTCTCCGAAAGAAAAAAAAAATCATAAATAAAAAATCAACACCACTTTTTTTTTCTGATGTCACAGATAGCAAAACTATTTTTTTAATCAGTTGATTTAGACCAAAGAGCTGGCAAAAGGTATCTCCACCAGCATGCTGAAATCGCCTACATGAATTTATTTCTTCTATAATCACCATTCTGTGCTCTGAACTCTGCCAAATCTGAAGGCTGAAGGCTTTCCTCCAAGATTTTGTCTCCCTCATTGTGGTCTAAATAACCCATCAGGCTGTGTCCGCCACAGCATCTTCAGACACACATTCAGTTTGGAGTTAGAAAAAAAAAAGTCTGAAAACAACTCGACCTCCGCCGTGTTTACAGTTGATTTGGGTTTGAATCAGCAGGTCCCGTTCTGGTGATGACGTAGCAGCAATGTGGCTGTGGCTGAGGCCTGAAATAGAGCGCAGGCTTCAGACAGCTGTAGTTTATCCTTCACCTGGGCACTTATCGACTTTTATTGTTCAGGATTTTTTAAAATATCAACATTTCATCATTTTTAGTGATTATTTTTAGTGCATATTTTTTGGTGTCACCTACACTGAAGGATTGTGTTCTCAAAACTGACTTTTTCTGTTGACTGGCAACATGATTAATGATTAACTACATGAAGCACAATGATAACACACTTTGTCACCGGTCAAAGGAGATATGTTTTGATTGGCATTATCTAACTGCAGCAGGTTTGAGGTCTTTGCAGGAATAAGCTGTGCAGAACATTCCACATTCTGCATATAATATCTTACATCATTCTGGCTTGGCCATATCCCTCCATTTCTCTGAACCCCCCCCCAGCCTTATCTTAACTGGGTTACCCCTTTTTAATCCTCATCTGCCCTCGACCTCCTCTGCAGACAGAAAGCCATCTGTTTTTAGATTAATTTGCTGGCCAGTCATAGAGATTCCAGTGACTTTTTAAAACAGACACGGTCCAAACTGGTCTAATCTTCAGCGGCCTTGAAGTGACCTCACTCTAACACAGTTTGGGAGCAACAGTATTTTTCAGCCCCAAGTATGAATTCAAATTCAAACAGAGTGCCTGAGTCCTGTACTGCAGACCATCAACACTGACTTCAGAGGGCACCGTTCACCTTTATGATGGTCACCAAAACTGAAAAAAAAAAAAAAAATGAACAAATCGCCAACACAGACTGGTTTTGCAATAAATCAATATAGCAGCAGTTCCTCTATCACAGGGATAGGCACTCATTTTTTCCAGATCTCTGGTGAGGGCTGAACAAACTGTCATGTCTCTAAAGCTCTCATTTTATCACTAGATTAAATTAGAAAAACATACTGCATACTTATTCTTTCATATTATATGAAACATAACTTCAGACCACATAATAATAATAATAATAATTTATACTTTATTATAATATGAAGACTTTCCAAAATAATAAATAATAATAATTTCATTCAAATGAAGGGACTGTTGTGCATTATACTGCTTATTAGTTTGGTATTTTAATGGTATTCTTATTGGTACTTTTCTTTAGCCCAGTTCTGATGAGACTAGTTTATTATGACCCCATAGCACACAATAAGAAAACTCCCAGGCCAGGCTGGGAGGGCGCATTTATGTCTTCATTCTATGTCTACTGTTGTGTGAAGGCCCATTCTGCTGCTAACTGAAATGGATCCTCTTTATTTATGTTTGTGAGGGATCTCACCGGAGCTGTCAATCCGACAGGAACACGTCATACTGACTCCAGAGATGTGTTGATGCAGCTGAACTGTGTCAGTCTGAGTCCCGTGGCAGATGTCATATTACCAGAGTTCATCTGAGGGACTTGAATCATCTGGACTTTAATAAAAGTGATTCGACAAGGAAAAGAGGAGAAAGCAGCTAAGCAAGGTGGTGTTCGGCTGCATTTGCGGAAACAGCAGCTCACCAGGATCCTCCTGCCATCTGTGATTATGGGAAACATCCAGTCCCTAAGAAATAAAGTGGATGAACTACAGGGAAACGTCCACTTCCAAAAGGATTTTAGGGACACTTGCGTCATGGCCTTTACAGAGACGTGGCTCACTGAGCAAGACCAAGACGCTGATCTGCTCAACAATGGTTTTGGAGCTCCACTTCGTCTCGACCGGCAGGCTGATGTGAGAGAGAAAACACAAGGAGGCAAGGTATGTCTGTACGTCAACAAAAGCTACTGCATCTCTGTGACTGACAAGAGAGAAAATCTGCACACCAGATGTTGAACTTTTATCTGTGTCACTGCGTCCTTTTTATCTGCCCTGTGAATTCCCACAACTTTTTATAACAATTCTATATATTCACCCAAAGGCAAATGCTGCCTGTGCATCCAGGACTGTTTTTAATGTTGTACAAAAACTGCAGTCCATCTCACCTGATGCTCCTAATTTCATCTTGGGGGATTTTAATGTCTCTTTGAAAAAAACCCTAATACATTTTTATCAATATGTTACCTGCCCAACCACGTGTGGTACGACTTTTGATTTATGGGTCAATTAAAGACCCCTTTAACCCTCTGGGGTCCGAGGGCATTTTTTGGACAGGTCACTCGCCTGGCATTAATGTTTTATTATTGCTATTAAAAGCTCTCCCTGCATCCCACAATCAAGTTTTATGTCTCTTTTTTTCAGGACAACCTGTGCTTTCAGAATATATATGTTTTTGTTGTGTTTTATAAGTGTAATAAAGGTTTACAATCCAAAATAGGCAAGGAAAAAATAAAGCGAAAAATAATTTTCCACACACACTTATTCAAAACACACAACAAACTATAATAAACAACTGTTCTGACACTTTATAAAGGTAATTAAGGTCTTGTGTGAAAGACTGTACAACAAAAAGGTTCAAACAATAAACATAAATGCACATTTTGAACAATATATTCAAAATGGTCTATGCGTTTTGTTGTCCATTGATATGATAAACAGTGCTTTATGCCCAGAAAGCAACAGAGGTATCCAGTAATACCTCGGTCCCACCGAATAATGAAAGCTGAAGAAGGAGCCACGCATGGGTGTGGGATGATTATTTGAAGAATGACCCACGTTTTGATCTATCACATATCCACTATGTGCCTCTCTGTACCCCGCATGTGCTGCATAGCAGCCTCTAGTGAGCCACGACCGACCTGTCATTACAGCCTCGAATGGCTCGCATCAGCCACACTAATCCATGTAGTGCCATGATAGCGCCATGATAACGCCATGCTGGAGCACGTTTAGGCATGAGTTTGGTCCAAACCTCCAGCCCTCCCACACCTGGTCCCTTCAAAGTGTGTGTTTTCAATTCAGACTCACAGATGTCCCTTCTTTTTCTTTTTTTTAAACTCAGTCCAAAAATAGACACTCCAGCACAGTTCTGCAGTTGTGCGCTGTGCGCCAGGCTGCTGTCCACCTGTAATGCACCAGACCAGCTAGACCCGAACCACAGGTTCCTGGAGAGCCGCCTCTGTGCTCCTCACTGGCTCCACGGCTCTCTGGCTTTTCTTCTGCGCTTTAAACACACAAAACTTTGTTTGTCCGTTTATTTCTGCAAAATCGCTCTTTTGCTCGCGCGCTGCTGTTGTCCTTTCATGGACAGCCGCCTGTGTGCTCTTTCTAAGTGGCTTCCTTTCCATCCGTGGCTTGCTGGCTTTATTTTTTCCTTGGCTTTAAACACAATCATTTTTACAACATGAATCCACTTTTAACTTTGTGTTCGTCCGTTTATTTCTGCAAAAGCGCTCTTTTGCGCGCGGTGCCATTCTGCATACAGAATGAAGTGGCCGTTTTATTATATACACCTGTGGATCATTAAAAAAAAAAAAAAAAAAAAAAAAATATATATATATATATATATATATCTATATATATATCAAGAACTGGATCCAAGATAGCGGCGCGCGCAGACGCAATGGCTTACAGCTCTCCCTATTTGTGCACCTTTTTGTGTATTTTGTGTGTTGTTTTGGAATCTTGTACGTCGCTTACGGACTTTTACAAACAGTGCGACCGGGTGGACTTAATAAACATCGGTTTTCAACAGAAAACTACCATCCGCAGCGACTTTCAGCAAACTCACAACATCCCAGACGAGATAGCGAGACCAGCAGGATCTCCGTGGATTGTTATCGGGGCCGGCAAGCGACGCAGGCGGCGTCGCGAGAGAAAGCAAAAACGGGGCTGCAGGGCTGGACTGCTGCATAAACTAAGGAAACAGCCACTCAAACCACCGCTGCCAAGCCTTTATCTCTCAAATGCCAGATCCTTGGTACACAAAACGGACGATTTGGAACTACAGCTAGCTGGGAATCGCTACATTCAAGAGTGCTGCGCACTTATAATCATAGAGACATGGCTACATGCACAAATCCCCGATGCTTCGGCGCAGCTAGCAGGCCGCACGCTACACAGATGGGACAGGAACAGCGACTAAGGGAAAAACAGAGGTGGGGGCCTCTGCATCTACATACATGAAGGTTGGTGCAATAATAGTACTGTTCTGGTCAGACACTGTTCTCCTGACTTAGAGTTTATGTCAGTGAGATGCAGACCATTCTACCTGCCTAGAGAGCTAGCTGCTGTGGTCATTACGGCAGTCTACATACCACCGGATGCTAATGTAAACATAGCTCTCTCCCTGCTGCTAAACGCCATAAACAAACAACAGAATGCCTATCCAAACGGCATTCACATCATTGCGGGTGACTTTAATAAGGCAAATCTTAAAACTGTTTTACCAAAATTTCACCAACACGTGAAAGAGGGGAAACCATATTTATACCAACATCAAGAGAGCATACAGAGCCATACCCCTCCCCCACCTGGGCCAGTCAGATCACCTCTCCCTGTTTCTCATCCCTGCTTACACCCCCCTCAACCGACAAAGCCTAAATTGCTGACCATTAACCCCTGGCCTAATGCTGCCCTCACCCATCTGCAGGACTGCTTTGACCAGACACAGTGGGAAGCCTTTTACCATGAAGACTACATTCACAGACACAGTACTGTCCTACATCAAGTACTGCATTGAAATGATTACTGTGGAAAAGAACATTCTGGTGTTTCCAAACCAAAAACCATGGATGACTAGCCAGGTCCGCACGCTCCTCCGCAGCCTTCAGATCGGGAGACAGAGCACTATACAACACCACCCGTGCTGACCTGAGGAGAGGCATCAAGACCGCCAAAGCGGAGCATAAGAGCAGGATAGAGGACCAGCTTAACAACCCCCGACAGGTGTGGCAGGGCATACAGTCGATCACCAATTACAGAGGCTGTGCTGCAACACCAGGGAACTCAGATCTGGCACTAGCAGAGGAACTGAACAGCTTCTATCCCCGTTTTGAGTCTCAGGCACGGCACTCAACCACAACACCCCAACCCCCACTACAACCCATTCCACCCTCCAGTTCCCCCCCACTTACTCTAGCGGGTGAGGACGTGAGACGAGTGCTCCGGGCTGTGAACCCCAGGAAGGCTTCAGGCCCAGATGGAGTACCAGGGAAGGTGCTCAAGGCATGTGCTGACCAGCTAGCACAGGTCTTCACTGTAATTTTCAACCTGTCACTAAAACATGCCCTCATCCCAGCCTGCTTAAAATCCACTACTATCATCCCAGTTCCCAAAAAATCACCCACAACCAGCCTCAATGACTTCCGCCCGGTAGCACTCACCCCAGTCATCACCAAGTGCTTTGAGAAACTGGTTCTAAGACACATCAAAGCTTGTCTCCCCCCTACCCTGGACCAGTATCAGTTTGCATACCGGTCTAACGGATCCACAGAAGATGCAATAACAACTGCCCTTCACTCAGCATTGACTCACCTGGAGAAACAAGGGAGCTATGTCAGGATGCTCTTCATTGACTATAGCTCAGCTCATCCTTATCCCCAAGTTATCCAACCTGGGGATCCCACTGTCCACCTGCTCCTGGATCAAAGACTTCCTGGTCAACCGACCACAGCAGGTGAAGCTTGGTCCTCACTTCTCCTCCTTCCGTACTCTCAGTACCGGCTTCCCCCAGGGCTGTGTGCTGAGCCCACTTCTCTACTCGCTCTACACATCTGACTGCACCCCCACCCACTCGGAGAACATCATCGTTAAATTTGCTGATGACACAACAGTGGTGGGGCTGATAACAGGGGGAAACGAAGCAGCCTACAGAGATGAGGTCCAAAAACTGGTCGAGTGGAGTGCAGCCAACAACTTGGCACTAAACATCACAAAGACTAAGGAAGTCATCCTGGACTTCCGTCGAAAGAAAACTGCCCCTGCCCCACTGTACATCAATGGCGAATGCGTGGAGCGAGTGGAGTCCTTCAAGTTCCTAGGGGTTCACAGTCAACACCGCAGTGACTACACTTCTTGAGGGTGCTTAGGAAAGAGCAATTAAGCACATCCCTGCTGGTGACCTTCTATCGCTCCACTATAGAGAGCCTGCTGACCTACGCAGTGTCAGTGTGGCACTCCAGCTGCACTGAAGCTGACAGGAAGAGACTGCAGAGGGTAGCAAACACTGCCCAAAAAATCATTGGCTGTCCTCTGCCCCCCATTTCCACCATCTACACCTCCTGTTGTCTTAGTAGGGCCAAGAACATTCTCAAGGACAATACACACCCCAGCTTTCACCTCTTCAACCTGTTGCCCTCTGGCAGGCGCTACAGGTCCATACAGGCCAGGACAAATAGACTCAGAGACAGTTTCTTCCCCAAAACCATCACCATGTTGAACAATAATCTGCACTAAAAACGGACTATATTAGGTACTGAGTCGCACCATATCTATCTCATTTGTAGCACAGGACTTTGGAACATTTTTCAGTTGTTCCATTGTTTACATCGCCTATAGTTGTCATACAGTTTTACATTTCCTTTTGCACTCTCTCAATTGCTACACTGTTTACACTGTCCACATGTTACACAATTTTACATTTCAGCAAAGGACTTCACGTGTTTCTTTATGTGATGTTGTTTATTCATGTTATATTGTCTGGTATTGCACTGCGTGCACTTTTTAAGGAGCAGCCCCCCTAATCTCGTTGTACTATGCAGACTGTGTTTGCTGTGTATAATGACAATAAAGGCTTTCTATTCTATTCTATTCTACTCTCTCTCTCTCTCTCTATATATATATATATATATATACTCAACAAAAATATAAACGCAACACTTTTGGTTTTGCTCCCATTTTGTATGAGATGAACTCAAAGATCTAAAACTTTTTCCACATACACAATATCACCATTTCCCTCAAATATTGTTCACAAACCAGTCTAAATCTGTGATAGTGAGCACTTCTCCTTTGCTGAGATAATCCATCCCACCTCAACAGGTGTGCCATATCAAGATGCTGATTAGACACCATGATTAGTGCACAGGTGTGCCTTAAACTGGTTTCCAGCTGCCAGTCTCTAACAGTTTCTGAAAAAATTCTGATGGGAAAAAAAGCCCAAATCATTCCACCATTTCCTGACAATGAAAATCCGCCGAGGGGGTGGACCACTCCTCACTCAAAGCCTGCTCACAGGCAAATGACGCAACCGACAGGCGTGGAAAAACTCACGCATGCGCACGAGGGTTCAAGCTTGTCTGACGCAATCACACGTGATTCAAATCCATATGGTTTTTGAAAAAATAAGGTCGGATACTTTTCTAATAGACCTTGTATATTTCTTTATTTCTTCCGCAGCTTACAAGTTATCATGATACAACTTTTAACTTTGTGTTATGTCTTCAAACTCGGTCTTTTGTGCGCTCTCCACCTGTGTTGCCGCACAGCTCCTGCTCTTAGCTGCTCCACTGGAGTTATCTTCAATGGCTTTAAACACACATCCACTTCCACGCAGTCACCCAAATTTTAACTTTGTGTTCGTCCAATATGGACTGAAATATCACTCTTTTGTGAGCTGGCGTTCTGCCTAAATGCTCGTTCGAAGCGTGATGAGTCACTGCGTCAGTGCGCACACACAGCGGAGCTCATGTGATCCATTAACAAGATATTAAATCAACATACTTTTACATACAACAGACATCAACATACATACTTTTACAGCAAGGAACTGTTTTATCAAGCTATAAAAAACATTAAATATAATTACCTTAAGCTGTTCAAAATACATCCCACATAGAGCAGGAAAGAAAGGAAATGGAACGCGATCGGGTTAAAAACAGGGTTACACCACCTCCTCTAACCCGATCGTAATTTTGATCGGCTTGGGCTATTCTAATCAGATGGAGCTGTTTACATGGCGTGATTTTGATTTTGTGATTGTTCAATCTGGTTGTTCAGATTACTTTTGGTCCATGTAACCGCAGCTACTGATCGCTATGCGTAATGGCGCACTGAGTATGTACTAATAGTATGTACTCATTGGAGCACCTAGGGAGCTATTCAAATGGGCCAACTAGTAACATATCACTCCTGAAAACGATCTTTGGTTTTTCACGTGAGGTAAATCTGCCCAAGTGGACTTTGGAAAACCATGTGACGGTGAAACAATTGATTGGACACTCACATTGTGCACGTCATCACACAGCTTCTATGAGTACAAAGATGGCCGATGGCTGGCTCGAAAGTCCACGAAGTTAACTTTTCAGCAAAAAAAAAAAAAAAAAAAAAAAGTTTCTATCTCATATCATTCAAAAGTTAGTTATAATTTAGTAAAGCTTGGTCTTAGGGTTAAGTCACTCCCTCTGACCCCTTTGGGTTCTGCAGATCATAACTGTGTGCACCTTCTGCCAACCTGCAAGACTGTTTTAAAGAGGGAAAGTACAAACCAAGGAGGTGAAAGTCTGGACTGCTGACTCCGAACATGTTGAAGTGGTCCTGTGATGACTTGGATGAACTCACTGATGTCATATGCTCTTATGTCACTTTTTGTACAGACATGATAGTTCCCTGCAAGAGCATTAAAATTGAAAACAAACTTTATAAATGTTTTAAAATTCAATAGGTTTTATTCCAATAGTGACTTGCAATGTGGAATTCACATATAAAATCAATAATGGAGAAACTTTTGAAATCACTTCATTGATAACAGAGGAATTCATCTTTACAGAATTAAACATCATTGCTCAAAAAGCACATAAAATAAAAAATTTTCAACGTTACAAAACATTTCTTAAGCGGTAAACCACAAACACTCCTCCAAAACAATGTTCAGACATAATAAGAATAAGTCTTCTTGAATTAATAATGAAACCTAAGTGGGGAAAAAAAAAAAAAAAAAAAAAAATCATCCATTGATCTACATACAACTGATAATACACATTTTAGGAGCAAAAATAAATTCAACTTAAACATAAATCACCACTTGAAACAAAAACTTCAATCTTTTAGACATCTACATACAATTAATAATCATATTTAAGAGCAAAACTGTGGACAGTTTTAACACAAACATTAGTATCAATAAATTCCCTGAGAAAATTCCTATGGAAGTTTTTAATCACATAGATTTGAAGACTCGGTATGACAGTCAGATACGACAATGCAACTGAACACACATTTTTTAAGAGCGAAACTGAACAGTTTAACACAAACATATTACAATCAAATTTCCTGAGGAAATTCACATGATGAAAAAAATATACAAAAATACAAAATTATCAATTTAAATTGTCTGATCCCCAGATAAAGTTTCTCTGGAAGTAAAATTAAACTTTAACAAAAATATTCCACATACAATGCAAATTAAATGATGCAACTAATCTGCCCATAAGCTTTGATATTATAGAATATAAACACCCTCATATCATAACAGAGCATAGAAGAAGAGTTGTAGTCTTACACACCTCTCTGCAGCTTCTCTCCCCCTGCCATCCCCTCATTACCCCATCCCCGTAGAGACGGTGCCTGCTCCCAGACCACCAATAACCAGCAAAAATCTATTTAAGCATAAAAATTCAAAAAGAAAAAATATAGCACCTTCAACTGCACCACAGACTAAAACAGTTAAATGTGGTCTATTAAACATTAGGTCTCTCTCTTCTAAGTCCCTGTTGGTAAATGATATAATAATTGATCAACATATTGATTTATTCTGCCTAACAGAAACCTGGTTACAGCAGGATGAATATGTTAGTTTAAATGAGTCAACACCCCCGAGTCACACTAACTGTCAGAATGCTCGTAGCACGGGCCGAGGCGGAGGATTAGCAGCAATCTTCCATTCCAGCTTATTAATTAATCAAAAACCCAGACAGAGCTTTAATTCATTTGAAAGCTTGTCTCTTAGTCTTGTCCATCCAAATTGGAAGTCCCAAAAAACAGTTTTATTTATTATCTATCGTCCACCTGGTCGTTACTGTGAGTTTCTCTGTGAATTTTCAGACCTTTTGTCTGACTTAGTGCTTAGCTCAGATAAGATAATTATAGTGGGCGATTTTAACATCCACAGATGCTGAGAATGACAGCCTCAACACTGCATTTAATCTATTATTAGACTCTATCGGCTTTGCTCAAAAAGTAAATGAGTCCACCCACCACTTTAATCATATCTTAGATCTTGTTCTGACTTATGGTATGGAAATAGAAGACTTAACAGTATTCCCTGAAAACTCCCTTCTGTCTGATCATTTCTTAATAACATTTACTCTGATGGACTACCCAGCAGTGGGGAATAAGTTTCATTACACTAGAAGTCTTTCAGAAAGCACTGTAACTAGGTTTAAGGATATGATTCCTTCTTTACGTTCTCTAATGCCATATACCAACACAGTGCAGAGTAGCTACCTAAACTCTGTAAGTGAGATAGAGTATCTCAATAGTTTTACATCCTCATTGAAGACAACTTTGGATGCTGTAGCTCCTCTGAAAAAGAGAGCTTTAAATCAGAAGTGCCTGACTCCGTGGTATAACTCACAAACTCGTAGCTTAAAGCAGATAACCCGTAAGTTGGAGAGGAAATGGCGTCTCACTAATTTAGAAGATCTTCACTTAGCCTGGAAAAAGAGTCTGTTGCTCTATAAAAAAGCCCTCCGTAAAGCTAGGACATCTTTCTACTCATCACTAATTGAAGAAAATAAGAACCCCAGGTTTCTTTTCAGCACTGTAGCCAGGCTGACAAAGAGTCAGAGCTCTATTGAGCTGAGTATTCCATTAACTTTAACTAGTAATGACTTCATGACTTTCTTTGCTAACAAAATTTTAACTATTAGAGAAAAAATTACTCATAACCATCCCAAAGACGTATCGTTATCTTTGGCTGCTTTCAGTGATGCCGGTATTTGGTTAGACTCTTTCTCTCCGATTGTTCTGTCTGAGTTATTTTCATTAGTTACTTCATCCAAACCATCAACATGTTTATTAGACCCCATTCCTACCAGGCTGCTCAAGGAAGCCCTACCATTATTTAATGCTTCGATCTTAAATATGATCAATCTATCTTTGTTAGTTGGCTATGTACCACAGGCTTTTAAGGTGGCAGTAATTAAACCATTACTTAAAAAGCCATCACTTGACCCAGCTATCTTAGCTAATTATAGGCCAATCTCCAACCTTCCTTTTCTCTCAAAAATTCTTGAAAGGGTAGTTGTAAAACAGCTAACTGATCATCTGCAGAGGAATGGTCTATTTGAAGAGTTTCAGTCAGGTTTTAGAATTCATCATAGTACAGAAACAGCATTAGTGAAGGTTACAAATGATCATCTTATGGCCTCGGACAGTGGACTCATCTCTGTGCTTGTTCTGTTAGACCTCAGTGCTGCTTTTGATACTGTTGACCATAAAATTTTATTACAGAGATTAGAGCATGCCATAGGTATTAAAGACACTGCGCTGCAGTGGTTTGAATCATATTTGTCTAATAGATTACAATTTGTTCATGTAAATGGGGAATCTTCTTCACAGACTAAAGTTAATTATGGAGTTCCACAAGGTTCTGTGCTAGGACCAATTTTATTCACTTTATACATGCTTCCCTTAGGCAGTATTATTAGACGGTATTGCTTAAATTTTCATTGTTACGCAGATGATACCCAGCTTTATCTATCCATGAAGCCAGAGGACACACACCAATTAGCTAAACTGCAGGATTGTCTTACAGACATAAAGACATGGATGACCTCTAATTTCCTGCTTTTAAACTCAGATAAAACTGAAGTTATTGTACTTGGCCCCACAAATCTTAGAAACATGGTGTCTAACCAGATCCTTACTCTGGATGGCATTACCCTGACCTCTAGTAATACTGTGAGAAATCTTGGAGTCATTTTTGATCAGGATATGTCATTCAAAGCGCATATTAAACAAATATGTAGGACTGCTTTTTTGCATTTACGCAATATCTCTAAAATCAGAAAGGTCTTGTCTCAGAGTGATGCTGAAAAACTAATTCATGCATTTATTTCCTCTAGGCTGGACTATTGTAATTCATTATTATCAGGTTGTCCTAAAAGTTCCCTAAAAAGCCTTCAGTTAATTCAAAATGCTGCAGCTAGAGTACTAACGGGGACTAGAAGGAGAGAGCATATCTCACCCATATTGGCCTCTCTTCATTGGCTTCCTGTTAATTCTAGAATAGAATTTAAAATTCTTCTTCTTACTTATAAGGTTTTGAATAATCAGGTCCCATCTTATCTTAGGGACCTCGTAGTACCATATCACCCCAATAGAGCGCTTCGCTCTCAGACTGCAGGCTTACTTGTAGTTCCTAGGGTTTGTAAGAGTAGAATGGGAGGCAGAGCCTTCAGCTTTCAGGCTCCTCTCCTGTGGAACCAGCTCCCAATTCGGATCAGGGAGACAGACACCCTCTCTACTTTTAAGATTAGGCTTAAAACTTTCCTTTTTGCTAAAGCTTATAGTTAGGGCTGGATCAGGTGACCCTGAACCATCCCTTAGTTATGCTGCTATAGACTTAGACTGCTGGGGGGTTCCCATGATGCACTGTTTCTTTCTCTTTTTGCTCTGTATGCACCACTCTGCATTTAATCATTAGTGATTGATCTCTGCTCCCCTCCACAGCATGTCTTTTTCCTGGTTCTCTCCCTCAGCCCCAACCAGTCTCAGCAGAAGACTGCCCCTCCCTGAGCCTGGTTCTGCTGGAGGTTTCTTCCTGTTAAAAGGGAGTTTTTCCTTCCCACTGTAGCCAAGTGCTTGCTCACAGGGGGTCGTTTTGACCGTTGGGGTTTTACATAATTATTGTATGGCCTTGCCTTACAATATAAAGCGCCTTGGAGCAACTGTTTGTTGTGATTTGGCGCTATATAAAAAATTGATTGATTGATTGATATCATATAAAATACCCTCAGCCGTATGTGCAGTCTTCTTAATTATTAATTGGTATCTATATGTATACAGGTGGGGCTAAAAGTTTACATACCCTGGCAGAAGTTTAGTTTTTTTGGCCATTTTTCAGAGAATATGAACGATAACACAAAAACTTTTTTTTCGCTCATGGTTCATGGTTGGGTGAAGCCATTTACCGGCAAACAACAGTGTTTACTCTTTTCAAATCATAATGACAACACAAACTACCCAAATGAACCTTATCAAAAGTTTACATACCCCTCTTCTTAATACCATGTACTGCCTGTCTTTTGTGGTTTTTGTGGACGAGGCTCTCTGAGGGTAAAGCTGCCACTGAATGTTTTGGACTTTATTTACATCAATTATGAAGAAATACAAACAATATGGCACTCTATGGTAAATCTGCATGGACAGTTCTCAAAAACTGAGTGACTGTGCAAGAAGAAGAAGAGTGAGGAAAGCCAGGCTTACGTGGCTGTGACTGGAGAAATTATGCACAGTGCAAGCTTTGCATTTTGTATCACCAGTTATCCATCTTCATGATGAAGTGGTATAGAGGAGGATTTTCTTAAAAAGACGACTTGAAACTTTAGCTACAAATTGCCAGAAGATACATCTGAGATGCCTGGATTTGATCTGTTTTGGTGAAAGAAAATCTGTGCTCTACTCCAGTATGAAGCTAAGATTAATGATGCAAAATGCAAAGCTTGCACTGTGCACAATTTCTCCAATCACAGCCACATAAGCCTATAACGTCTCCTGAGTTGTCTGGGTGTCTTGGTGGCTTTTCCTTGTAAATCACTGCAGAGGTGTTATCAGGTTGTGAAAACAGTGTTTTCAGTTTTTTTCAGTAGCTTTTACATAATATATGATGGACATGTTAGATTTACACAGAAATTAAGTTGTTTTGGAGCAGATTCAGCCATGTTGGATTCACAGCCAAAGAGAGACCAGACGTCACGGTGCCTCTACTGGGACTGGCTGTCCCCCCCCCCAAAAAAAACAGATTTGCAAGATTGTAAGTTTTTCAAACCTGTAATCTGGGTCAGGAAAAAGTTCAGGATGGTCCCATCTATACTTCTTGATTCTGCTCAGACATAACATCTTCAGATTATGGCACAGTTGTTGAAATGATGGTGGTACTGTCCATTGATGTGATATTTATTGCAGCCGCCATGACAACTCTGTAAATTTGTGGCACGTCCCTGGCAAGGCTGCCTTTGATGGTTCCTGACTTGTCCTGACTGCTGAAGCACTGCCAAAGATAAATAGGAGCCGTAGTGTACAAGCAGCCCCTGACAATGATTATTACTGTATTCTTCCCTTGTTCCATTCCAGGGGTGTATGCAGTTAAGGTATTGATTAGGGCATTCCTCTGGTGCCTGGTTCACTTGTCCTCACCATCAAGCCTGTCATTAGCACTCTTGAGCTGCAAGTTGAACATTTCCATTGTTAGTCATAAGCAATTATATATACTTTCCTGTTCAGATACTGTATAATTTGAGCGGCATGGTCATAACTGGTATTCAACTCAACACCTTATTGGACAGGCCCTATATTTTTAACAAGCTGTTTATATTGTTTCCAGAATTTTCTCAATTTAGTTATCAATTAGGTATACCACACAGGTGAAAGCAGATCAGACAAAAATGATTAATCCTCTGTACCCACTGTTATTTGTGTAAAGGGCCTTTCACACCGCATGCTTTGGAAGCATCAGAGGTGCCACAAATGGGTCTAAAAAGCATTATTTTCAATGAAACGCGTTGCTTTTTAGAGGCGTCTGAAGCGTCACGTCAAAAGCCGAGCTAAACCAACACTTCTGCCACGAGTGTGCGCATTCCTGCTTGTCAACAGGCTGACGTGGTCAAAGTTCAACCCAATACAACTTTTGGAGCTCTGAACTGTGACAAAGCTTCGCACTGTCCAATAGAAACAACGTGTCGGGTCCAAACATGGAAGACTAGTGACAGAAAGCACTGATCTCTACAAAACAGAAACGTGTCACAGGACTGCTCATTTATACAGAGCAGTTTTCTGAAGAAAAATCCTTGCAAATGTTTTTTTTTAAACCTCAAAATTTATTTGATTGCTATATTAAAGCTTTTTCGTGGTTCATCGACACAAATACAACATGGCGATCACTCAGCTTTCCTCTGGAGAAAGAAAAAAAAAAAACATCTGAGCAGAAGTCTCCGCCCCCTTGCCGCATGCAACTCGTCGGGGGTGTGGGAGGCGTTGATGCGACGCGTTGCCTGATGCATATAAAGCATGCAATGTGAAAGGACTTTTAGTTACCATATTTCCATAAATAGAGCATGTTTCATAATATACTGTGTAAAAAATGAAACAGCAAAACTTTATTAAAGTGATGAGGATCTAACAAACAGAAAACACATTAACTCACTTCTTTGAGTGACTTTACTGGAAGGCCCATTACGTCCAGGCACTGCTTGTAATTGGTTCAAGCCCACACTTCTGGTTTAAAGCTGGCCATTCTTCAGATGATCATCTCAGCAGCGTCCACATTGTTCTCTCTCCTGGTATGTCTGGGAACCGACACTTTCAGGGACGGTCAAAGGATGCAGTGCATCAACTTTGTCATTTAGCTGTTTGATACTGTGAATGATGTCATTCTGCTTCTCCTGGAACACAAAATGTATATAGATCCATATGTTACAACCTTAATACAGAAGTTCTCACTTTACATGAAATCCTAATGCTTTACAAATGATTAAACCAATGCTGTTGACCTTTCATCATAAGCACGAACAAATCTGTGAATGAACTGAGTGATGAAAGTAAGTAAGTAAGTCCCTTCGGCTGCTCCCTTGTTTGCACTCGGGGTCGCCACAGCAAATCTGAGGTGGATCTGCATGTTGAATTGGCACAGGTTTTACGCCGGATGCCCTTCCTGATGCAACTCCACATTACATGGAGAAATGTGGCAAGGGTGGGATTTGAACCCGGAACCTTCTGCACTGAAACCAAGTGCATTAACCACTCGGCCACCACTCTGAGTGATGAAAATGAGCCATGGAGGAAAAAACAAACAAAAAAAAAAACAAAAAAAAAACTTGAAAGACCTTGGCAAGGCCCTGGCGGGGTCTGGTGGTTGTCCCCCAGAAAAATGTGAAATCTAAAATGCATAGAGCTCAATCAGAGCTGTGACTCGCCCGGTCTGAGAGCCCCTCACACCGGGTAGAGAGACAGCAGCTGGCCACCAGGTCAATAGTCCCTCCCCACATAGAGCAGAAAAATACACAAACACACTGCTTCGCTTTAAATGCACAATAAGTCTATTTCAGATGATCAGCGTGGACCATCTTTCTCTTAACCCTTTACCTACTGAGGCTATAAATGGACGATTGGTTATAATTTTTTATTATAGCAATAAAATTAAGAAATAATGTTCTATGTTTGTGTGCTTTGGTACCCTTTTCCAGGAGTACTTGAATTTAAATTATATTACACCTGATTAACTATTTATACACATTATTTGTAAGTTTTAACATTTAAAATGAGAAAAAACACAAAAACGAACTTGATTTTTTTTTTCAGTTTTTTAGTGAAAAATGATTATGTAAAGGAAGTTTGGATTTCACATTTTTAACAGGAAGCTGTACGTGTTTACAATCAAAATAATTAATTTTGTGTGTCTAGAACTCAGAAACAGTGCAAAAGTAAACATTTTACAAGGTGAAAATATGCAAAAAGTAACCAATTTTAAAGTGCAGAACCAAACAATATGAATAACAACAAAGTGCAAAACTATATATAAATGTCAATTATTATCTGTATTATTAAAATGTGCAATAAATCACTCATTTTGTGCAAAATTATACAATATGAATAAAACAATAAAGTGTCAAACTATATACAAATATATAACCAAGAATCAAAATTAGATCTAAACTACATAAGTCCATTGTCAGTGTGGTGCTGTTTGTAACAGTTTCTGTCTGGCTGAAGACAGAGGCCAATTTTACAAAGTTTGCACATCCAGCAGGTTGACCTCTTGCAAACCTTACAAGAACCCTGCCTTTTCCTCAAGAATTACTACATTTATGTTTGCTGTCTGTCTCTGTACTTTTCTGTCACTTTTGCGCTCTTTTTCATACTTTTCCCTCATTTCAAAAGTCACTGAACGCACTTTACCATAATATATGCAACATATAGCAAACTGTTGGAAAGCACGGGTTCTTGGCTTGCTGTCAGTGTTGAAATTTTTCAGACTGAGGGCTTACATGAGAACTTACGGTAATGAGAATAAGCGGCGCATGAGTGTGAAACTTCAGTGTATTTCCTCTGTGTGATGACGTCACAGGCTTATGTTTACCGTAATACACCAAATATCATTGGAAAGCCCTTGGTGTTAGCTTTACAATGCACTTTGAATCATTCGGATTGGACAAACTATGGTGGAGTTACGCTAAAAAAAATATGCATATGGAAAATACGGCGTGGGCGCCATCGCCGTAGATAAAGGGTTAAAAGGCTTTATTTTACTCTATGTGTCACATTGGAAAGCAGTAGCTATCGTTGCTAATTTGATTAGCTGTTATGCTCGCCTTTTTCTTTTTTTCTGCGGACGTTGCAGCGCCACACACAGGCCTGGCATATGTACTACAACGTTAAGCGAAGCTTTGAGGCACAGAATTTGCCTCGAACATTTTTTGTAATCGAATTATTCGAGTTACTCGACTCATCGTTTCAGCCCTAATTCTGGTGCTTTCTCAGGTCTATTTACCCACCAAAAGAATCTAAAAAAAAAAATATTTTTTTTGGACAGATCACTTTTCCCACACCAGATAAGGTGGTAAACCTCAGTAGTATAGCACAGAAGTCCTTATGTTTCATGTGTATGGTACCATAGACAGTATACACACACTATGCAAATGAAACATTATGCAAGGGACATAGAAATTGAGTTTTCATAAAAGGAATTCTGTAACTTTATATCAGCAATAAATAAACATGTTAATTAAGTAACAGGGCCTGTAAATTATTTCTTTAAATAAGGAAAGTTAGTATATACAACTTCATTATTGGCAGATTTTACTGTATTTTCAAATTATATCCCAAATAGAGCAGAATATTTCTTGCCAGAAATTTTGAATATTTTGCTTGCTGAATGTGAATTTTTAGAATCTTCTGGCACAAGATACTGAACAATCTTATTTAACCATTATAATACAAACCTCGGGATAAGGATCGGGCTGATGTGAATCAACTGCAGGCAAACACTCAACCGACTGATCAGATGGAGGATTCAGTGATTTAACAACTATTAAGGCAGCAGGCATGGTTACTGTGGAGGGGAGAGACAAATAATAATCCACAAATATTATCAAACTTATCTTTATAAAGTCTCTTTCTGGGCACTGACATGACTTAAACTTTAATTGCATCAACACCTAATAAAAGACAGAGTATATATTTTAGTCATGGTCATAAAAAGTTATGTATATTTTAAATTTAGCATTTAGTTAAGCAAATTAGTCCCTTTGAGATCGAGACCTCTTTTATAAGTGACCTGGACAGTTATAAAGTTTCCAATTCACCCAACCTGCATGTCCTTGGAAGTGAGATGCCCACACACACCTTACTGACACCTTTAGGCTTCTGGCTTAATATCAGAATATATTAAAACATGGACAAAATATGAATTAGGCCTGTGCCTCTCTGTGGCTAACGTTAGCTCCGTGCTAGTCAAAAATGTGTTGGTTTGGTTCCCATTAGTCCATGTCTGGCATAATCAAGCTTCAAGCAAGTTTTGTTATTTCTGGCTAAAACGAATTTGTCCTCACATCAGGTTCCATTACCTCGTGATGACTGTAGGAAGGCCTCGCCATTTGAAGCTAGCTGCTAACTCGTGGTTGTGTTGGTTTTCTGTGATCCAGTCGATGATCTTCCAGCATTAGTCTCCTCTTCTGCTCTCAGTGGTCTCTTAATCATAGTATAGAGACTGAACAGGCAAATTAACATCTTGAACATAAACTTTTATTTGCCAAAAGCGAACAGAGCATGCAGCACTGTTAGCTAAGTCGTCGTCGTCGTCTTCTTCTTCTTCTTTGTTAAACAGTGGGTTTTAACCCAACTCGGTGCACTACTGCCACCAACTGTTTGGTGGAGAGCGCTGCTGTTATATTGTGTACAATGTACATGTTTTACCCTGGATAATTATAATATCATGCCTCACTGCAAACATGAATTAAGCAGCTGATATTAAAGGAATCAGAAAGCAAGTAATATGTTGTAACAATTATGTGGTAACAATTTCCACCAAACACTGTTCGACTGTGACATGAAGTCATCCTCAAATGAGGCCTGAGTGAAACACTAAACCCTGGACAAATGTTCATTCTGGAAATGTGAAATCGAGTTGATGTTCGACTGTAACATGTGTCACTGTTCATCTCATGTTCAGCATGTTTGTTTTAAAACATGGACAAAATATGAATTAGGCCTGTGCCTCTCTGTGGCTAACGTTAGCTCCGTGCTAGTCAAAAATGTGTTGGTTTGGTTCCCATTAGTCCATGTCTGGCATAATCAAGCTTCAAGCAAGTTTTGTTATTTCTGGCTAAAACGAATTTGTCCTCACATCAGGTTCCATTACCTCGTGATGACTGTAGGAAGGCCTCGCCATTTGAAGCTAGCTGCTAACTCGTGGTTGTGTTGGTTTTCTGTGATCCAGTCGATGATCTTCCAGCATTAGTCTCCTCTTCTGCTCTCAGTGGTCTCTTAATCATAGTATAGAGACTGAACAGGCAAATTAACATCTTGAACATAAACTTTTATTTGCCAAAAGCGAACAGAGCATGCAGCACTGTTAGCTAAGTCGTCGTCGTCGTCTTCTTCTTCTTCTTTGTTAAACAGTGGGTTTTAACCCAACTCGGTGCACTACTGCCACCAACTGTTTGGTGGAGAGCGCTGCTGTTATATTGTGTACAATGTACATGTTTTACCCTGGATAATTATAATATCATGCCTCACTGCAAACATGAATTAAGCAGCTGATATTAAAGGAATCAGAAAGCAAGTAATATGTTGTAACAATTATGTGGTAACAATTTCCACCAAACACTGTTCGACTGTGACATGAAGTCATCCTCAAATGAGGCCTGAGTGAAACACTAAACCCTGGACAAATGTTCATTCTGGAAATGTGAAATCGAGTTGATGTTCGACTGTAACATGTGTCACTGTTCATCTCATGTTCAGCATGTTTGTTTTAAAACATGTCTGATAATGTTTGAACTGCAAGTTGTGAAGTGACCAGTAAAAAATATTACTTGTCTGTGAGCTGTTTTATTTAAATGTCAATGTTTCCTGCTCATGCATGTTGAAAACATTATTTTGTAAATCAATTTTTAATACCTTTAATGTATTTTTCCTTATTTTCAAAAATGCTAAAGATAGGCTTGTTTTAAATTTGGCAAAATGTATGTAACTCAGGTCTGTGGGACGTCTGGATAATAAGATGCCATTGCAATCTGTTTCCATAAAAAACATATTTTTGGTAGCTGACAATCACAGTCTGTAGTGATGTAAATTTTTTTTTTTTTTTTTTTGCAAAAATTAATATTCCAATTAACAGAGTGCATGTTTATGCAAGTTGCCCCAAGACATGTTTCTGAGTTAGCTCTGTCAGTTTATTACAGTAATCTTGAAATTATATATTCAGTAGACCTGAATAAATCATAAATCGACAAATTATTGGTTACCGTGAGTGTTTAAATCATTTCCTATTGTTCATTCTACCTATGTTTGCACACATAATTTAAATGGAGTCCAACATTAACTTTCTGTAGACAGTAAATTATATTTATTTTCCTGTAATATGAAATTTTACAAAATTTTAGAAATATATATACTTTTATTTTGAGGCAAGCTTTAAACATACAACATGAACATTATGTGAATGTTCGCAAACACACTGAACATTAAGCATACATTCTATGAACATTTGATTGATTTTTGCAAATGTTTGCTTACATGCAAACAGACAAACATCACAAACATTATATGAATTATTATTATATTATATGAATATCTATCCCATCTCAGCTTGCCTCTACTGGTGGTTGGCTCTCACTGCGGTATTGTATCACTTCCTGTTCCGGAGCACAGCGGTGTTTTTCTGTATCTGTTAGCTGTTTAATCTGCGCAGTTAGATTGATCTAGTTATCTAGATAACGATTTGTTTCCCAGTGTAATCTTTACGTGCCTTAACTAAAGCACTCCTTCTGCTGAATCACCTCTAAATTATTTACACATTATTCACTTTGCGTGTTTTTAGGAATCCGCTAGCTTAGCGTAGCTACTAGCTCTTAGCCGATTTAGCATGGCGGCTTCTCCTGTCTCTCCCGCACTTTTCTGCTCTGGGTGTGAAATGTTTAGTTATTCCTCGGCCTCCTTTAGCAGTAATGGTACTTGTAATAAGTGTAGCTTATTCGTAGCTTTGGAGGCCAGGCTGGGCGAATTGGAGACTCGGCTCCGCACCGTGGAAAATTCTACAGCTAGCCAGGCCCCTGTAGTCGGTGCGGACCAAGGTAGCTTAGCCGCCGTTAGTTCCCCCCTGGCAGATCCCGAGCAGCCGGGAAAGCAGGCTGACTGGGTGACTGTGAGGAGGAAGCGTAGCCCTAAACAGAAGCCCCATGTACACCGCCAACCCGTTCACATTTCTAACCGTTTTTCCCCACTCGACGACACACCCGCCGAGGATCAAACTCTGGTTATTGGCGACTCTGTTTTGAGAAATGTGAAGTTAGCGACACCAGCAACCATAGTCAATTGTCTTCCGGGGGCCAGAGCAGGCGACATTGAAGGAAATTTGAAACTGCTGGTTAAGGCTAAGCGTAAATTTGGTAAGATTGTAATTCACGTCGGCAGTAATGACACCCGGTTACGCCAATCGGAGGTCACTAAAATTAACATTAAATCGGTGTGTAACTTTGCAAAACAATGTCGGACTCTGTAGTTTTCTCTGGGCCCCTCCCCAATCAGACCGGGAGTGACATGTTTAGCCGCATGTTCTCCTTGAATTGCTGGCTGTCTGAGTGGTGTCCAAAAAAAAATGAGGTGGGCTTCATAGATAATTGGCAAAGCTTCTGGGGAAAACCTGGTCTTGTTAGGAGAGACGGCATCCATCCCACTTTGGATGGAGCAGCTCTCATTTCTAGAAATCTGGCTAATTTTCTTAAATCCTCCAAACCGTGACTATCCAGGGTTGGGACCAGGAAGCAGAGTTGTAGTCTTACACACCTCTCTGCAGCTTCTCTCCCCCTGCCATCCCCTCATTACCCCATCCCCGTAGAGACGGTGCCTGCTCCCAGACTACCAATAACCAGCAAAAATCTATTTAAGCATAAAAATTCAAAAAGAAAAAATAATATAGCACCTTCAACTGCACCACAGACTAAAACAGTTAAATGTGGTCTATTAAACATTAGGTCTCTCTCTTCTAAGTCCCTGTTGGTAAATGATATAATAATTGATCAACATATTGATTTATTCTGCCTAACAGAAACCTGGTTACAGCAGGATGAATATGTTAGTTTAAATGAGTCAACACCCCCGAGTCACACTAACTGTCAGAATGCTCGTAGCACGGGCCGGGGCGGAGGATTAGCAGCAATCTTCCATTCCAGCTTATTAATTAATCAAAAACCCAGACAGAGCTTTAATTCATTTGAAAGCTTGTCTCTTAGTCTTGTCCATCCAAATTGGAAGTCCCAAAAACCAGTTTTATTTGTTATTATCTATGTCCACCTGGTCGTTACTGTGAGTTTCTCTGTGAATTTTCAGACCTTTTGTCTGACTTAGTGCTTAGCTCAGATAAGATAATTATAGTGGGCGATTTTAACATCCACACAGATGCTGAGAATGACAGCCTCAACACTGCATTTAATCTATTATTAGACTCTATTGGCTTTGCTCAAAAAGTAAATGAGTCCACCCACCACTTTAATCATATCTTAGATCTTGTTCTGACTTATGGTATGGAAATAGAAGACTTAACAGTATTCCCTGAAAACTCCCTTCTGTCTGATCATTTTTTAATAACATTTACATTTACTCTGATGGACTACCCAGCAGTAGGGAATAAGTTTCATTACACTAGAAGTCTTTCAGAAAGCGCTGTAACTAGGTTTAAGGATATGATTCCTTCTTTATGTTCTCTAATGCCATATAACAACACAGTGCAGAGTAGCTACCTAAACTCTGTAAGGGAGATAGAGTATCTCGTCAATAGTTTTACATCCTCATTGAAGACAACTTTGGATGCTGTAGCTCCTCTGAAAAAGAGAGCTTTAAATCAGAAGTGTCTGACTCCATGGTATAACTCTCAAACTCGTAGCTTAAAGCAGATAACCCGTAAGTTGGAGAGGAAATGGCGTCTCACTAATTTAGAAGATCTTCACTTAGCCTGGAAAAAGAGTCTGTTGCTCTATAAAAAAGCCCTCCGTAAAGCTAGGACATCTTTCTACTCATCACTAATTGAAGAAAATAAGAACAACCCCAGGTTTCTTTTCAGCACTGTAGCCAGGCTGACAAAGAGTCAGAGCTCTATTGAGCTGAGTATTCCATTAACTTTAACTAGTAATGAGTTCATGACTTTCTTTGCTAACAAAATTTTAACTATTAGAGAAAAAATTACTCATAACCATCCCAAAGACGTATCGTTATCTTTGGCTGCTTTCAGTGATGCCGGTATTTGGTTAGACTCTTTCTCTCCGATTGTTCTGTCTGAGTTATTTTCATTAGTTACTTCATCCAAACCATCAACATGTTTATTAGACCCCATTCCTACCAGGCTGCTCAAGGAAGCCCTACCATTATTTAATGCTTCGATCTTAAATATGATCAATCTATCTTTGTTAGTTGGCTATGTACCACAGGCTTTTAAGGTGGCAGTAATTAAACCATTACTTAAAAAGCCATCACTTGACCCAGCTATCTTAGCTAATTATAGGCCAATCTCCAACCTTCCTTTTCTCTCAAAAATTCTTGAAAGGGTAGTTGTAAAACAGCTAACTGATCATCTGCAGAGGAATGGTCTATTTGAAGAGTTTCAGTCAGGTTTTAGAATTCATCATAGTACAGAAACAGCATTAGTGAAGGTTACAAATGATCTTCTTATGGCCTCGGACAGTGGACTCATCTCTGTGCTTGTTCTGTTAGACCTCAGTGCTGCTTTTGATACTGTTGACCATAAAATTTTATTACAGAGATTAGAGCATGCCATAGGTATTAAAGGCACTGCGCTGCGGTGGTTTGAATCATATTTGTCTAATAGATTACAATTTGTTCATGTAAATGGGGAATCTTCTTCACAGACTAAAGTTAATTATGGAGTTCCACAAGGTTCTGTGCTAGGACCAATTTTATTCACTTTATATATGCTTCCCTTAGGCAGTATTATTAGACGGTATTGCTTAAATTTTCATTGTTACGCAGATGATACCCAGCTTTATCTATCCATGAAGCCAGAGGACACACACCAATTAGCTAAACTGCAGGATTGTCTTACAGACATAAAGACATGGATGACCTCTAATTTCCTGCTTTTAAACTCAGATAAAACTGAAGTTATTGTACTTGGCCCCACAAATCTTAGAAACATGGTGTCTAACCAGATCCTTACTCTGGATGGCATTACCCTGACCTCTAGTAATACTGTGAGAAATCTTGGAGTCATTTTTGATCAGGATATGTCATTCAAAGCGCATATTAAACAAATATGTAGGACTGCTATTTTGCATTTACGCAATATCTCTAAAATCAGAAAGGTCTTGTCTCAGAGTGATGCTGAAAAACTAATTCATGCATTTATTTCCTCTAGGCTGGACTATTGTAATTCATTATTATCAGGTTGTCCTAAAAGTTCCCTAAAAAGCCTTCAGTTAATTCAAAATGCTGCAGCTAGAGTGCTGACGGGGACTAGAAGGAGAGAGCATATCTCACCCATATTGGCCTCTCTTCATTGGCTTCCTGTTAATTCTAGAATAGAATTTAAAATTCTTCTTCTTACTTATAAGGTTTTGAATAATCAGGTCCCATCTTATCTTAGGGACCTCGTAGTACCATATCACCCCAATAGAGCGCTTCGCTCTCAGACTGCAGGCTTACTTGTAGTTCCTAGGGTTTGTAAGAGTAGAATGGGAGGCAGAGCCTTCAGCTTTCAGGCTCCTCTCCTGTGGAACCAGCTCCCAATTCAGATCAGGGAGACAGACACCCTCTCTACTTTTAAGATTAGGCTTAAAACTTTCCTTTTTGCTAAAGCTTATAGTTAGGGCTGGATCAGGTGACCCTGAACCATCCCTTAGTTATGCTGCTATAGACTTAGACTGCTGGGGGGTTCCCATGATGCACTGTTTCTTTCTCTTTTTGCTCTGTATGCACCACTCTGCATTTAATCATTAGTGATCGATCTCTGCTCCCCTCCACAGCATGTCTTTTTCCTGGTTCTCTCCCTCAGCCCCAACCAGTCCCAGCAGAAGACTGCCCCTCCCTGAGCCTGGTTCTGCTGGAGGTTTCTTCCTGTTAAAAGGGAGTTTTTCCTTCCCACTGTAGCCAAGTGCTTGCTCACAGGGGGTCGTTTTGACCGTTGGGGTTTTACATCATTATTGTATGGCCTTGCCTTACAATATAAAGCGCCTTGGGGCAACTGTTTGTTGTGATTTGGCGCTATATAAAAAAAAAATTGATTGATTGATTGATTGATTGATGAACGTACGTAAACTTGCTGAACAGTAAATGAACATTCTATGAACATTCAGTTGATGTTTGCAAATTTTCGCCTCCATGCAAACATTAGACAAACATCACCAACATTACATGAACGTTCACAAACTTGCTGAACAATAAACAAACATTCTATGAACATTTGTTTGACGTTCGCAAATGTTCGCTTCCGGGTGGGTAGACTGTCCACAATAAAAGGCCACTGTGAAAGGTGCAGTTTTGTTTTATTGGGGGGGGATACCAGTCAGTATCTGGTGTGACCACCATTTGCCTCATGCAATGCAACACATCTCCTTCACATAGTTGATCAGGTTGTCAATTGTGGCCTGTGGAATGTTTGTCCACTCCTCTTCAATGGCTGTGCGAAGTTGCTGGATATTGGCAGGAACTGGTACACGTTGTCGTATACGCCGGTCCAGAGCATCCCAAACATGCTCAATGGGTGACGTGTCCGGTGAGTATGCCGGCCATGCAAGAACTGGGACATTTTCAGCTTCCAAGAATTGTGTACAGATCCTTGCAACATGGGGCCGTGCATTATCCTGCTGCAACATGAGGTGATGTTCTTGGATGTATGGCACAACAATGGGCCTCAGGATCTCGTCACGGTATCTCTGTGCATTCAAAATGCCATCAATAAAATGCACCTGTGTTCTTCGTCCATAACAGATGCCTGCCCATACCATAACCCCACCACCACCATGGGCCACTCGATCCACAACATTGACATCAGAAAACCACTCACCCACACGACGCCACACACGCTGTCTGCCATCTGCCCTGAACAGTGTGAACCGGGATTCATCCGTGAAGAGAACACCTCTCCAACGTGCCAAACGCCAGCGGATGTGAGCATTTGCCCACTCAAGTCGGTTACGACGACAAACTGGAGTCAGGTCGAGACCCCGATGAGGACGACGAGCATGCAGATGAGCTTCCCTGAGACAGTTTCTGACAGTTTGTGCAGAAATTCTTTGGTTATGCAAACCGATTGTTCCAGCAGCTGTCCGAGTGGCTGGTCTCAGACGATCTTGGAGGTGAACATGCTGGATGTGGAGGTCCTGGGCTGGTGTGGTTACACGTGGTCTGCAGTTGTGAGGCTGGTTGGATGTACTGCCAAATTCTCTGAAACGCCTTTGGAGACGGCTTATGGTAGAGAAATGAACATTCAATACACGAGCAACAGCTCTGCTTGACATTCCTGCTGTCAGCATGCCAATTGCACGCTCCCTCAAATCTTGCGACATCTGTGGCATTGTGCTGTGTGATAAAACTGCACCTTTCAGAGTGGCCTTTTATTGTGGGCAGTCTAAGGCACACCTGTGCACTAATCATGGTGTCTAATCAGCATCTTGGTATGGCACACCTGTGAGGTGGGATGGATTATCTCAGCAAAGGAGAAGTGCTCACTGTCACAGATTTAGACTGGTTTGTGAACAATATTTGAGGGAAATGGTGATATTGTGTATGTGGAAAAAGTTTTAGATCTTTGAGTTCATCTCATATAAAATGGGAACAAAACCAAAAGTATTGCGTTTATATTTTTGTTGAGTGTATATGTTAAATGACAAAGCACATTCATCTGAACAGCTTTGGGGCTATTTAATTATATAGAGACTATTAGGGCACTTAATTGCTTGTTTGTTTTATTATGTCCATCAAGTACATAAAAAAATCATCATCGTTTATTTATTTGTCTGTCTGTTAGCAGGATTACGTCAAAACTAAGGATTTTGAAAAGCACGGATTTTCACCAAATTTGCACCACAGATAGATTCCACTGAATTTTGGAGGTGATCCAGATTGGAGGATGTCAGAAATCTCTGATTGTTCTTGTTTTTTGTTATTGTTATTGATGTAAATTGTCCATAATTTTGGTTTTGTACTTTTATTGTTCTGAAAAATAAAAATAGTTAACAGCGGAGAGGTCTGAGTGCGGTGCGTGCTGCTCCTTTACAGAACAGACTCACATCAAGACAGACTCTCTCAAAATATAATAAAAATAAAGCCTACCAGCTCCACTGAGAAGAACATAATACAAAAAAAATACAAAAAAAAGAAAAAAATGAACTGTAAGTCTGCTCCAACAAAGAAGTACCCACGTGTGCGATTGCCAGCCAGTGTCATCACAAAGTTCTCTCATGCTTCTGGCACATTAGACAGAAAGTCCATTATCCCTTGAAAATAACATATTCTGACTTTTTTTTTCAGTGTAAGAAATTTTAACGGTGTCCAGGCAGTCTGTAAAAAAAACAGCATCGTGGAAATATTCCATGTGTATGTTCATGGTGGGAGTAAAATAGTGCCCTGCAACACAAACAGCAGCATCACCGCACATCAGGATAAAAAATCTGACAGACACTGAAAAAATTAAGAGTTTGGGGGTGATATGTGTTGCCTTCTGTCTGTCTCTATAGCCTCTGTGAATCCGAACCTTCACTTTAGAATAAAAGCTCAGAAGCTTCATTATCAGACACAGCAGCGTTTGTTTGACTGTCAGCCATCGGGATGTTTCTGCTTTTCAAAAAATATACATCACACACAGAGAAATGCAAAATAAACTGTTTTCTGGAAATGCAACTGCTGACTCGTGGAGCAAAAGGAATAATTAGCAATAAAATACAACAGAGACCACTAATTATTACTCCATAGGCACCAACAGACTTTGATGCTGTGTTGCTAACTGGGACGTTAAATAACGTGCAACATGTCCTTGTTTGTTTTTTTGTTTTTTGTTTTTTTTTTATCTAAAGCTTGAAATCACCTGCTGGAGTCAGTGGCTGCAAAGAAAACCTGCACCCTCTTTGCCCTGTCTGGAAGATTTTGGACATCACTGATCTAAGTGATCATTTGGGGGGGTTAGTTTTCCATTCCTTTTTTCTATTCTTGTTGGGGAAAGTGTAGTGACACGGACCCACAACAGGGGGCGCAAATGAACGGTCAATAGATGAGCCAAAAGGTAACAATTTAATGTTGTGAATGTGCACAACGATTATACAGACAATCACAGAATCTGATAGCAGTCAATACACAAAGGTGACGTGTGGGCAGGCTCGAGGATAGAAGACGTCTGTCCTGAGAAGAGCCGGAACCACACGATTTCCACCGCCACCGAACCTGGTAAATACTGGAGCCGCCAAGTCCCGAATTCCCAGGTGATCACCGTCCCCGACTGTCGGATCTGGTACTGCTGGCGAGGAGCACAAACAGTGAGATGTGGGTGTGTGTACACCCAGTAACAAAAACAGTCAGAAGGTGGAAAGTCACCTCCACCTCTAATCACACACTCGTGCAGCTCCTGTTAAATCACTTATCTGGCTGGAGGGTGAAGCGAAGCCGTCGCTGATCACACTTTACGCCAATCCCACAGATAAGGAATCGCCACCGGAATACGGCTGCAAAGAAGTTCAGATTGTTACTCAATGTTTAAGTTAGCAGAGACAATTACCTTCACAGGTAGATGATATCTCGGCAGCGAGGTGGAGATGACGTCTGGCTTTTATGGAGTGGATTGATGAAGTGGAGATGGGTGACAGCTGTCATGAGTTGATGAGTGACAGCTGTCACCCCCGGCTGTGTCCATGGCGGCAGCGCCCTCTCGTGCCTGAAGCCTGCACTTCAGGCAGGGCGCCCTCTGGTGGTGGGCCAGCAGTACCTCCTCTTCTGGCGGCCCACACAACAGGACCCCCCCTCAACGGGCGCCTCCTGGCGCCCGACCAGGCTTGTTCGGGTGACGGTGGTAGAAGTCGGCCAGGAGGGCCAGGTCCAAGATGAAGCTCCTCTTTACCCAGGAGCGTTCCTCTGGTCCATACCCCTCCCAGTCCACCAAATACTGAAACCCCCGGCCCTTACGACGGACGTCCAGGAGCCTGCGCACTGTCCATGGAGTCTCCCCGTCGATGATCCGGCCAGGAGGCGGCGCCGGTCCAGGTGTGCAGAGGGTGGAGGTGTGGTATGGCTTGACACGTGAGACATGAAAGACCGGGTGGATCTGAGGACTTTGAGGATCTGGAATGGTCCAATGTAATGTTCCTTCAGCTTAGGGGAATCCGCTTGTAAGGGGATGTCCTTCGTTGATAGCCATACCTCCTGCCCGGGCTGGTAAGCAGGGGCCGGGGAACGCCGGCGGTCTGCATGGGCCTTAGCCCTCGTCCGGGCCTTCAACAAGGCAGAGCGGGCGGTGCGCCACACCCATCGGCATCTTCGCAGGTGGGCCTGGACCGAGGGCACACCGACCTCTCCCTCCACCACGGGGAACAGCGGGGGCTGATACCCCAGACACACTTCGAACGGGGAGAGGCCGGTGGCAGAGGATACCTGGCTGTTATGGGCGTACTCGATCCAGGCCAGATGGTCACTCCAGGCCGACGGGTGCGCGGACGTGACGCAGCGGAGGGCCTGTTCAAGTTCTTGGTTGGCCTGCTCTGCCTGTCCGTTCGTCTGAGGATGATACCCGGACGAGAGGCTCACGCTGGCCCCCAGTTCCCTGCAGAAACTCCTCCACACCTGTGAGGAGAACTGAGGACCACGGTCCGAGACGATGTCCGCTGGTATCCCATGCAGACGCACGACGTGGCGGACCAGGAGGTCTGCTGTCTCCTGGGCCGTTGGGAGCTTCGGGAGAGCCACGAAGTGGGCCGCCTTGGAGAATCGGTCCACTATCGTGAAGATGGTCATCATGCCCTGGGACGGTGGTAGACCCGTGACAAAGTCCAGGCCAATGTGGGACCAGGGGCGACGAGGCACCGGTAGAGGCTTCAGAAGTCCTTGTGTCTTCGTGTGGTCTGCCTTGCCCCTGGCACAGGTGGTACAGGCCTGGACATACTCCCGGACGTACGCCTCCATAGACGCACACCAGAAGCGCTGCCGGACAACTGCCACGGTCCTTCGCACCCCCGGATGACAGGAGAGCTTGGAACCGTGACAGAAGTCCAAGACTGCAGCTCTGGCCTCTGGTGGGACGTATAAACGGTTCTTCGGACCGGTTCCTGGGTCCGGGCTCCGTGCCAGGGCCGCCCAGACGGTCTTCTCCACGTCCCAGGTGAGGGTGGCCACGATAGTGGACTCAGGAATGATGGACTCCGGTGGATCCGACAGCTCCGTCTTGACTTCATCTTCATGTACCCGGGACAAGGCATCCGATCTCTGGTTCTTCCTCCCGGGGCGATAGGTGATCCGGAAGTCAAAACGTCCGAAGAACAGTGACCAGCGGGCTTGCCTGGGGTTCAGCCGCTTGGCGGTCCTGATATACTCCAGGTTCCGATGGTCAGTAAAAACCGTGAACGGCACAGATGCTCCCTCCAACAGGTGTCTCCACTCCTCAAGAGCCTCTTTCACCGCAAGGAGTTCTCGATTGCCGACGTCATAGTTCGTTCAGTTGGGGTCAACCTGCGAGAAAAGTAGGCACACGGGTGAAGAACCTTATCGGTCTCTCCGCTCTGGGATAGCACGGCTCCTATCCCTGAGTCAGAGGCGTCCACTTCAACCACAAACTGGCGGCTAGGGTCGGGCTGCACCAGAACTGGTGCAGACGAGAACCGGCGTTTCAACTCCTTGAACGCGGCTTCGCACCGATCCGACCAGGTGAAGGGGACTTTTGGAGAGGTCAGGGCTGTCAGGGGGCTAACTACCTGACTGTAGCCCTTAATGAACCTCCTGTAGAAATTTGCAAAGCTGAGGAACTGTTGCAGCTTTCTATGGCTTGTTGGTTGGGGCCAATCTATCACCGCCGCAACCTTGGCCGGATCAGGGGCGACGGAGTTGGAGGAGATGATAAACCCCAGGAAGGACAAAGAGGACACTTCTCGCCCTTCACAAACAGCCGGTTCTTCAACAACCACTGCAGGACCTGACGTACATGCTGGACATGAGTCTCAGGGTCCGGGGAAAAGATGAGTATGTCATCCAGATATACGAAGACGAATCGGTGCAGGAAGTCCCGCAAGACGTCGTTTACCAAAGCTTGGAACGTCACAGGGGCGTTAGTGAGGCCAAACGGCATGACCAGGTACTCAAAATGACCTAATGGGGTGTTAAATGCCGTCTTCCATTCGTCTCCCTTCCGGATCCGAACCATGTGATACGCATTCCTAAGGTCCAGTTTGGTGAAAATTTGGGCTCCATGCAGGGGTGTGAACACTGAATCCAACAGGGGTAAAGGGTATCGATTACGAACCGTTGTCGTTCAGCCCCCTGTAATCAATGCATGGACAGAGTCCACCATCTTTCTTGCCCACAAAAAAGAAACCTGCACCCATCGGGGAGGTGGCATTCCGGATTAGCCCGGCAGCTAATGAGTCCCGGATGTAGGTCTCCATTGATTCGCGCTCAGGACGTGAGAGATTGTACAGCCTGCTGGACGGGAACTCAACGCCCGGGACCAAATCAATGGCACCATTGTACAGACGGTGCGGGGGA
The DNA here is from genome assembly GCF_902500255.1 of Thalassophryne amazonica. NCBI lineage: Eukaryota > Metazoa > Chordata > Actinopteri > Batrachoidiformes > Batrachoididae > Thalassophryne > Thalassophryne amazonica. The sequence goes on from NC_047111.1 coordinate 1,167,865, forward strand.
AGGGTGAGTGCCAGATCCTTGCTGAAGACGTCAGCAAGATCGTGGTACTCAACCGGCACCGCCGTCAGATTGGGAGGGACTTTAACCTCCTCATTAGCATTTACACCGGGAGGAACCGAGGATCCTAAAGAAGTCTGGTGTCAGGTTTCGCTCCACTGAGCCACAACCCCAGACGGCCAATCAATCCGGGGACTGTGTTTAATCAGCCATGGGAAGCCCAAAATCACGCGGGAGGTAGAAGGAGTCACAAAAAACTCAATCTCTCGGTGATTTCCAGACACTACCAGGGTTACAGGTAGTGTTTTGTGTGTGATAAAAGGGAGAAGAGTGCCATCTAGTGCTCGCACCTTCACTGGCGAAGAAAGCGCCACCAGAGGGAGCCCTACCTCCCTTGCCCATCTGCTGTCCAGCAGATTCCCTTCTGACCCCGTGTCCACCAGTGCTGGGGCTTGAAGGGTTAAATCCCCACTCAGGATTGTAACTGGGAGTCGTGTTGAAAGATGTGTATGACCCACGTGAATGTTTTGACCCCCCTCAGCCCAGTCTCTAAGGGGGGGGCGTTTGTGTTTTGACCGTCTGAGGCAGTCTCTCTGCTGATGCTCACTCGAGGCGCAGATAAAGCACTCCCCGCGGACCAGCCTCCTCTGTCTGAATGTGGCCCTGCTCGTGTCCCTAGCATCGTCAGCAGGGGGAGCTGTAGCTACACGGAGCGCGTTGGCTGTGGAGCGAGTGGAAGACGGCTCCCTTTCGGACCCGGGAGGAAGAGGGACGTCTTGTGCCTGACCACGCCCTTCGCCTCGCTCCCGTCGGCGTTCTTCTAACTGATTGTCCAATCGTATAACCAAATCGATAAGCTCAGCCAAATCCCGCGGTTCCTCCTTAGCCACCAGGTGCTCCTTCAGGACCGACGACAGTCCGTTTACGAAGGCGTCATATTCCAGCCGGATCTCGCAGCCGTGATGCGGAAGTTGACTGCATATTTGGCTGCGCTCCGGCGCCCCTGTCTCATTGACAGCAGCACGGTAGACGCGGTTTCGCCTCTGTTAGGGTGATCAAAAACAGTTCTGAGCTCCCTCACAAACCCAGTATAAGAGGCAAGGAGCCGTGAACTTTGCTCCCAAAGCGCTGTAGCCCAAGCGCGTGCCTCACCTCGAAGCAAATTAATCACGTAAGCCACCTTACTGGCATCAGACGCGTACATCACGGGACGTTGTGCAAAGACGAGCGAACACTGCATAAGAAAGTCCGCGCACGTCTCCACACAACCTCCGTACGGCTCTGGGGGGCTTATGTATGCTTCAGGGGATGGTGGGGGGGGGTTGTTGAATGACCAGTGGAATGTCTGTTTTCGGCAACGGGTCGGCAGGAGTAGGAGCTGCAGCAGCGCCCTGAGTGCGCGCTTCCACCTGCGCGGTGAGAGCCTCCATCCTGCGATTAAGGATGATGTTTTGCTCGGTCATCAGGTCCATCCGAGTGGTAAAGGCAGTGAGGATGTGCTGCAACTCACCAATCACGCCTCCAGCCGACGCCTGTGCACCCTGCTCTTCCATTGGCTGTCCAACAGATGGTTGACGCCCCTCGGGATCCATGACATTGGCTGAGATATCCTGTTGGGGAAAGTGTAGTGACACGGACCCACAACAGGGGGCGCAAATGAACGGTCAGTAGATGAGCCAAAAGGTAACAATTTAATGTTGTGAATGTGCACAACGATTATACAGACAATCACAGAATCTGATAGCAGTCAATACACAAAGGTGACGTGTGGGCAGGCTCGAGGATAGAAGACGTCTGTCCTGAGAAGAGCCGGAACCACACGATTTCCACCGCCACCGAACCTGGTGAATACTGGAGCTGCCAAGTCCCAAATTCCCAGGTGATCCCAGGTGTTTTTTTTGGACAATATAGATTCAGATTTTGATAGGGTATCAAAATCTGAATCACAAGGACAAGGTGAGATTTTCACCCTTTCAAGTGAATGCCCCCAGGCTGGTGATATTGTGATATACTTCATTAGCGTACTTAAGTTGAATTTTGATGTATCTGTACTTTACTTTGTTATTTACATTTCTGGCAACTTTCACTTTTACTCCACTACATTTCCTCACTAAAATGTATACTTTTACTCTGAAACATTTCTCTTAAACATCTTTGTTACTCATTACTACTAGGGGTGTAAAAATCACAGTTTGGTATACATACCTCGGTTTTCAGGCCACGGTTCGGTTCATTTTCGGTACAGTATGGGAACAAAATACAAAACCTAAATTTGCTTGTTGTTTAAACCAACAATTTATTGTAACATTATACAAACAGGAAAATACAATAATTGCAAAGCGCTGCCTGGTAATAAGTTAAATAAGATGGTCACAAATAAACAACAAATGTATGAAATATTATAAAAAAAAATTCCTAGTAAACAGCTTTCAACAAAACCTTTCCACAAGTTAAGCGCAGCACAACGGTTCCAGCATGAAGCCCTATTCAATTTTATTCAACCTTCATATTTTTTGCCAGAAAAATTAACTTGTCCAAAACGGTCACACTCTATAAGGAATTGTTTTAAGACAATTAATGTTAAAGAATCCCTTTACTGGGAGATGCAAAAAAGTGAGTAAAACCACCTTAAAATATTTAGAAATACAAATAAACTTGATTCTTAGTTTGTTTATTTATTTTGCCATTAAAATTGGTCATCACTTATTAAAATAAAATAACTTCTCAAGGGCAGTGCTTCTCTGGGGACTATTTAATCACAGCGCAGCAAACGAGGTCAGCAGGCTGAGTGACTCCAAGTGAGGAGGATTGTAGATATCCCTCCGCTCAGCACTTTAGAGGCTGCTGCAGGAGGGGGAGACCCGTTCCCGTTCAGTGACAACAGAGACTTTCGCTTTCAGTCGCCAAACATCAGAAAAGTCTCCAGGACACTAATGTGAGTGTCATGATTGGAAGGAGCATCCCCCAAAAGGCTCAGCCTTTCACAAGCAAAGATGGGGTGACGTTCACCACTTTGTGAACAACTGCATGAAAAAATAGTCCAACAGCTTAAGAACAATGTTTCTCAACGTTCAATAGCAAGGGATTTAGGCGTTCCATCATCTACAGTCCATAATATAATCAGAAGATTCAGAGAATCTGGAACTTTCTACACGTAAGCGGCAAGGCCAAAAACCTTCATTGAATACTCGTGACCTTTGATCCCTCAAGAGGCACTGTATTAAAAACTGAAATCACTGTGTAAAGGACCTTACCGCGTGGTCTCAGGAACACTTCAGAAAACCATTGTCAGTTAACACAGTTCATCGCTACATCTACAAGTGCAAGTTAAAACTCTACCATGCAAAGTGAAAGACATACATCAACAACATCCAGAAACACCGCCGCCTTCTCTGGGCCCGAGCTCATTTGAAATGGACAGACGCAAAGTGGAAACGTGTGCTGTGGTCTGATGAGTCCACATTTCAAATTGTTTTTGGAAATCATGGGCGTTGTGTCCAGACCATCCAGACTGTTACCAGTGCAAAGTTCAAAAAACCAGCATCTGTGATGGTATGGGGGTGTGTTAGTGCCCATGACATGGACAACTTACACATCTGTGATGGCACCATCAATGATGAAAGGTACATCCAGGTTTTGAAGCAACACAAGCTGTCATGCAAGCAACGTCTTGTTCAGGGACGTCCCTGCTTATTTCATCAAGACAATGTCAAGCCACATTCTGCACGTGTTACAACAGCGTAGCTTCGTAGTAAAAGAGTGCGGGTACTAGACTGGCCTACCTGCAGTCCAGACCTGTCGCCCACTGAAAATGTGTGACGCATTATGGAGCGCAAAATACAACAACGGAGACCCCGGTCTGTTGAACAACTGAAGTCGTACATCAAGTAAGAATGGGAAAGAATTCCACCTACAAAGCTTCAACAATTAGTGTCCTCAGTTCCCAAACGCTTCGTGAGTGTTGTTAGAAGGAAAGGTGATGTAACACAGTGGGAAACATACCACTGTCCCAGCTTTTTTGAAACGAGTGGCAGACATCCATTTCAAAATGAGCAAATATTTGCACAAAAACAAAGTTTATCAGTTTGAACATTAAATATCTTGTCTTTGTGGTGTATTAAATTGAATATAGGTTGAAGAGGACTGGCAAATCATTGTATTCTGTTTTTATTTACATTTTACACAACGTCCCAACTTCATTGGAATTGGGGTTGTAGATTCGTCATGAGTCGCTTTTGAGAAAATAAGTCATCAAGAGGGTTTGGAAAGTCACCAGATTTAGCAAGAAAGTTGCCAAGTTGGCAACACTGAATGTAAACACACGCAATGCGAACTCACCCGTGAACAGCACTGTATGAACCAAATGTCCCGTACCAAAACAGTTCAATACAAATACGAGGTCTGTTAGAAAACTATCCGACCTTTTTATTTTTTTCAAAAACCATATGGATTTGAATCACGTGTGATTGCATCAGACAAGCTTGAACCTTCGTGCGCATGCGTGAGTTTTTTCACGCTTGTCGGTTGCGTCATTCACCTGTGAGCAGGCTTTGTGTGAGCAGTGGTCCGCCCCTCTCGTCGGATTTTTATTGCAAATAAAATGTCTGAACGATTTGGAGCTTTACTGCATCAATTTTTTCCAGAAACTGTGAGAGACCTCCAGGTGGACACCATTCGGAAAATTCAGATGGCTTTCAGGGACGATTTTATGGGGATTACACAGATTAAGGAGTGCTCCAGCCGGTTTAAAGACCGCCACAGCGTCTGAGAGTGCGGCGCACTCCGAGCGCCGATCGACAGGCTCAAACCCCGCTGAAACAACCAGATCATTTCCAACGTGAAGGCTTTGTTGATCCGGGACGTCGTCTGACTTCCACAAAAATGGCAGAAGACGTGGACATCAAGACTTTTTCGGCACATTCCACTGTTACAGGAGTTTTTTCATGGAAAGAGAAGCGGAGGGATGCACCACAGAGCCGCGAATGGCGCGGGACAAAAGCACCTCCGTGTTGGTCTCACAGGACGGCTTTCAGACGGCTTTTGGTGGCTTTTCAGTCGTGTGACTAGCCGAGAAATTGTGGATGAGCTGGACATGCCAGAACATGTACTGTGAGGCTTCATCACGGCATTGCTTTGTGCCATGCGGCTCCACTGCGACGCGCGGAATCCTTCCGCTCCTCTCTCCATGACAAAAACTCCTGTAACAGTGGAATGTGTCGTTCATTTCCAAACTGAACGCTGTGTTGATCCGGGACATCCTCTGACTTCCACAGGAATTGCGGAAGACGTGGACATCAGCACTTTTTCGGCACATTGAGACAGACGTGCGGAGGAATTCCGTGCGTCGCGGTGGAGCCGCATGGCGCAATAAAAATCTGACGAAAGGGGTGGACCACTGCTCACACAAAGCCTGCTCACAGGTGATTGACGCAACCGACAAGCGTGAAAAAACTCACGCATGCGCACGAAGGTTCAAGCTTGGCTGATGCAATCACACGTGATTCAAATCCATATGGTTTTTGCAAAAAATAAAAAGGTCGGATAGTTTTCTAACAGACCTCGTACATGTACCGTTACACCCTACAGTATAAAAGTAGGAGAAATTTGATTGGGCAATGCAGAGGTAAAAGTATAAGCTGGAGCACAGCACACACAGTCCTTCCTTCAGCCGAAGCGCAGCTGTACACTGGGAAGAGATACAGTCATCTTCAGCAGGAGCGCAGCGCTTTTCACCCTTGCAGCAACAAGTGCCATGTTTGATATACATGTTTAAAAGACAAAAATAAAATAAAATAAAAATAAAATATGACAGGTTGAATGTACGCCCCCGCTGACGAAGACTGGATGGTGAAAACCATCTGCGCTTCGGACACCAAACACGCACACGCTCATGCACGCACGTTGACGCACACACACATACACTAGAGTGCAGCGCACGATCAAAGTGAACACACACATAAGGGGAAAACTCAAGACAAAATCAGCCGGCGCGTCTTTTATTTTATTTATCATTTGAATGAATTACTCATAACCATCCCAAAGACGTATCGTTATCTTTGGCTGCTTTCAGTGATGCCGGTATTTGGTTAGACTCTTTCTCTCCGATTGTTCTGTCTGAGTTATTTTCATTAGTTACTTCATCCAAACCATCAACATGTTTATTAGACACCATTCCTACCAGGCTGCTCAAGGAAGCCCTACCATTATTTAATGCTTCGATCTTAAATATGATCAATCTATCTTTGTTAGTTGGCTATGTACCACAGGCTTTTAAGGTGGCAGTAATTAAACCATTACTTAAAAAGCCATCACTTGACCCAGCTATCTTAGCTAATTATAGGCCAATCTCCAACCTTCCTTTTCTCTCAAAAATTCTTGAAAGGGTAGTTGTAAAACAGCTAACTGATCATCTGCAGAGGAATGGTCTATTTGAAGAGTTTCAGTCAGGTTTTAGAATTCATCATAGTACAGAAACAGCATTAGTGAAGGTTACAAATGATCTTCTTATGGCCTCGGACAGTGGACTCATCTCTGTGCTTGTTCTGTTAGACCTCAGTGCTGCTTTTGATACTGTTGACCATAAAATTTTATTACAGAGATTAGAGCATGCCATAGGTATTAAAGACACTGCGCTGCGGTGGTTTGAATCATATTTGTCTAATAGATTACAATTTGTTCATGTAAATGGGGAATCTTCTTCACAGACTAAAGTTAATTATGGAGTTCCACAAGGTTCTGTGCTAGGACCAATTTTATTCACTTTATACATGCTTCCCTTAGGCAGTATTATTAGACGGTATTGCTTAAATTTTCATTGTTACGCAGATGATACCCAGCTTTATCTATCCATGAAGCCAGAGGACACACACCAATTAGCTAAACTGCAGGATTGTCTTACAGACATAAAGACATGGATGACCTCTAATTTCCTGCTTTTAAACTCAGATAAAACTGAAGTTATTGTACTTGGCCCCACAAATCTTAGAAACATGGTGTCTAACCAGATCCTTACTCTGGATGGCATTACCCTGACCTCTACTAATACTGTGAGAAATCTTGGAGTCATTTTTGATCAGGATATGTCATTCAAAGCGCATATTAAACAAATATGTAGGACTGCTTTTTTGCACTTACGCAATATCTCTAAAATCAGAAAGGTCTTGTCTCAGAGTGATGCTGAAAAACTAATTCATGCATTTATTTCCTCTAGGCTGGACTATTGTAATTCATTATTATCAGGTTGTCCTAAAAGTTCCCTAAAAAGCCTTCAGTTAATTCAAAATGCTGCAGCTAGAGTACTGACGGGGACTAGAAGGAGAGAGCATATCTCACCCATATTGGCCTCTCTTCATTGGCTTCCTGTTAATTCTAGAATAGAATTTAAAATTCTTCTTCTTACTTATAAGGTTTTGAATAATCAGGTCCCATCTTATCTTAGGGACCTCGTAGTACCATATCACCCCAATAGAGCGCTTCGCTCTCAGACTGCAGGCTTACTTGTAGTTCCTAGGGTTTGTAAGAGTAGAATGGGAGGCAGAGCCTTCAGCTTTCAGGCTCCTCTCCTGTGGAACCAGCTCCCAATTCAGATCAGGGAGACAGACACCCTCTCTACTTTTAAGATTAGGCTTAAAACTTTCCTTTTTGCTAAAGCTTATAGTTAGGGCTGGATCAGGTGACCCTGAACCATCCCTTAGTTATGCTGCTATAGACGTAGACTGCTGGGGGGTTCCCATGATGCACTGTTTCTTTCTCTTTTTGCTCTGTATGCACCACTCTGCATTTAATCATTAGTGATCGATCTCTGCTCCCCTCCACAGCATGTCTTTTTCCTGGTTCTCTCCCTCAGCCCCAACCAGTCCCAGCAGAAGACTGCCCCTCCCTGAGCCTGGTTCTGCTGGAGGTTTCTTCCTGTTAAAAGGGAGTTTTTCCTTCCCACTGTAGCCAAGTGCTTGCTCACAGGGGGTCGTTTTGACCGTTGGGGTTTTACATAATTATTGTATGGCTTTGCCTTACAATATAAAGCACCTTGGGGCAACTGTTGTTGTGATTTGGCGCTATATAAAAAAATTGATTGATTGATTGATTGAAATATTCGCAGAGAAGCACTGTGTAAAAGCGGTGCCGCATTTTGGATTTGAGAACGTAAAGAGCGTGGCATTTGAATGCTTTGCAGCAGTTGTTGGTGGTGATGATTGGAAAGGTTTTTACTTTTCCTTAAACTTGACACAACTGTGTAGCTCTAAATGACTGTTCACAAGAACCTGGCTGTTGTGTTTAACAGAAAAGTGTGTGTGTGGGTCTTCCAGGAAAAAGACTGTGCAATGTTCAGAAAACAAAATGCACTCACCCCGACTCCAACTGCTCCGCCAGAGGCAGATGCAGCCTGTTATAGGGGCTGAGGCCCCCTCCTGATTTCTCCAGACACCACACTGGCTTTCTTTTCATGTCGCTGTTTCACTCTGCACTCATTTTGGATTTTACTTTTACTTAAAGTACATTTTATATGACAAATTTTCTTTTGATACTTAACCCTCTGGGGCCGACGCTGTCGTATATGATGGCTGGGACCAAGCTTTACTAAATTATAAATAACTTTTTAATGCTATGAGATAGAAATGTACTTTTTTTTTTTTGCTGAAAAGTTAACTCCGCAGACTTTCGATCCACCATCGGCCATCTTTGTACTCCTCATAGAAGCTGTGTGATGATGTGCACAATGTGAGTGACCAATGGTTGGTTCACTGTCACATGGTTTTCCAAAATCCAATCGTAGGGCAGATTTACCTCACGTGAAAAGCCAAAGATCGTTTTCAGAAGTGATATCTTTTTTTTGAACATATCTTTATTGTTATTCAAACCCTCATCATGTCACGAATTACATTTTTTCCCCCATTTCCATTTACATACCAACTCTCCCCCCAACAACTCCAAAACACACCCCGCAGCACAGTCTTCAGGACATATAATATCCCCAAAGGACAAATACAAATACAAAAAAAGAAAGAAAAAAAAACAAGAGAAGGAGAAAAAGTGAAAAATTACAGACAACCAAGGCTCCCGTACAAACTGAGTCATCATTCCGTGGCTTAGGAAGTGTCCCTCAAAATATGTTTGCTATCCTAGGTCCAACATAATCAAAGAATGGAGTCCATATGTCATAAAATATTCCAATTTTACCTTTAACCCAGTATGTCAGGTATTCCATGGGCAGCATATTGAATATATTCTTATGCCAATCTGAAAGTGTTGGTGGTATAATTTTTAATAAAGGTATAATTTTTGTTTTGCAAATATCATACTTTGTTCTGCCCTTTGAGTAAGCAATGAATTGTGGTCAGAGTGATTTTTAAGTTGGCCTCAGTTGGGTTTTGGTTATATGCACATTCACATTCAGATAGTTGTAATTCTAGCTTCCGTTGTTCCTCTAGACACTTCTGTTTTTTGCTTTTTTCATAAGATAATTAAAACACGCGAGTATGCTTTACACGTCTCCCATAAAATGGATGGGGATATTTCTGGTGTATTATTAATAGTATAAAATATGTGAAACTCCATTTGGAAATAACAAATGAAATGTGGGTCATTTAACAGTTGCGTATTAAATTGCCATTTTTTCGAACAGTGTTGCGCATCACCATGTGTAAATTTTAAATAAACTGGAGCATGGTCCGATATTGTAATACTCCCAATATCGCAGGCCAGAACAGAGTACAACATTGCCTTTGGAGCAAACAGATAATCTATTCTGGAACTGGTTTTATGCACTGTTGAAAAGAATGTGAATTCTTTATCATTAGGATTAAGTGTTCGCCACAGGTCCAAGTAACCCAAATCCTCACATGTATCAACTGTTGTCCATGCTCGTTTAGAAGGATTAATATTTTCACCGGGTAATCTACAACCCCTGGCAATAATTATGGAATCACTGGCCTCGGAGGATGTTCATTCAGTTGTTTAATTTTGTAGAAAAAAAGCAGATCACAGACATGACACAAAACTAAAGTCATTTCAAATGGCAACTTTCTGGCTTTAAGAAACACTATAAGAAATCAGGAAAAATAATTGTGCAGTCAGTAACTGTTACTTTTTTAGACCAAGCAGAGGGAAAAAAATATGGACTCACTCAATTCTGAGGAATAAATTATGGAATCACCCTGTAAATTTTCATCCCCAAAACTAACACCTGCATCAAATCAGATCTCCTCATTAGTCTGCATCTAAAAAAGGAGTGATCACACCTTGGAGAGCTGTTGCACCAAGTGGACTGACATGAATCATGGCTCCAACACGAGAGATGTCAATTGAAACAAAGGAGAGGATTATCAAACTCTTAAAAGAGGGTAAATCATCACGCAATGTTGCAAAAGATGTTGGTTGTTCACAGTCAGCTGTGTCTAAACTCTGGACCAAATACAAACAACATGGGAAGGTTGTTAAAGGCAAACATACTGGTAGACCAAGGAAGACATCAAAGCATCAAGACAGAAAACTTAAAGCAATATGTCTCAAAAATCGAAAATGCACAACAAAACAAATGAGGAACGAATGGGAGGAAACTGGAGTCAACGTCTGTGACCGAACTGTAAGAAACCGCCTAAAGGAAATGGGATTGACATACAGAAAAGCTAAACGAAAAGCCATCATTAACACCTAAACAGAAAAAAAACAAGGTTACAATGGGCTAAGGAAAAGCAATCGTGGACTGTGGGTGACTGGATGAAAGTCATATTCAGTGATGAATCTCGAATCTGCATTGGGCAAGGTGATGATGCTGGAACTTTTGTTTGGTGCCGTTCCAATGAGATTTATTAATTAACTACACAGATGTATAATAAAACAAATGGTGACTGGTTTCTAAACACAATTATGACAGTTTTTTGGGGGAAGAGCCAGCTGCAGCAAGCAGCTGAGTTTCTTTTTTTTTTTTTTTATTATTTACATGTGCGAGCGTGAACGGGACAGTTGATCCTCAAACTGGGTCCCGCAGAGGCGGAAGGACCGCTGAAAGCGGCCGTCACCTAGACACAGCTCCTGCAGCAAATAATGATACTCTCTGTATTGGGAGCTTTCCACAGCAACTCGCTCCATGTGATCAAGGTCCGCCATGTTAGCTTGACTGACAACCGGAGCCGGCGAGCGGAATGGAAGCTCCTCCTATTTGATGACGCACCGGGGCGAATTTTCGCAGCGAAAGTCCACCCAAGCAGAGCGACACACCGGGCGAAGGATGCGCGTCCGTCGCCTGGCGACCCACGCGAATTTGTAGCGTCTGATCGCGCCCGGTGTGAACGCGGTGTTAGACTGCAAGGAGCCAAAGTGTGAAATGAAAGCTGCTTGCAGAGTGAGACAGAAGACTCCAAAACACAGTAGAAATAGAAATTTGTGATGTGACCTTTGTGTAATAGCAGACAGAAATTGCTTTGAGTTGAAGACAAACAAAACGCATAGACCATTTTGTATATATTGTTCAAAATGTGCAATTGTGTTTATTATTTGAACTTTTTTGTTGTGGAATAAATAAAAAATAAAAACCGGCTGGTACCTGTGGGACCACATCGTTCTGCTAATGTGGAATAAATGAAAAATAAAAACCGGCTGGTACCTGTGGGACCACATCGAGCCGCTTATGTGGAATAAGTAAAAAATAAAAACCAGCTGGTACCTGTGGGACCACATCAAGCCGCTTATGTGGAATAAGTAAAAAATAAAAACCGGCTGGTACCTGTGGGACCACATCGTTCTGCTAATGTGGAATAAATGAAAAATAAAAACCGGCTGGTACCTGTGGGACCACATCGAGCCGCTTATGTGGAATAAATGAAAAATAAAAACCGGCTGGTACCTGTGGGACCACATCGAGCTGCTTATGTGTAGGGTTGGGTATCGAGAACCGGTTCTTATTGAGTATCGTTAAGAAATTATTCGATCCACCGATATCAATAGCCTTTTTGCTACTGCCTTTTTTGATTCCCTTATCAGTCCTTCAGAGCAGCCGTTGTTTTTGAGGGTGTTTGTCGGGAAAATTAGAATTTCTCTACATTGATTACAGACCCTGCAGCAGCTCTGTAATCAACCGTTTCTGCAGCGCGACACCACTTTGAAGTGTGAACCACTGAAGCAATGCTTCGATCCACTAGCTCGTTGGTTCTTTGATTCGCTGCTCTTAAGTCCGGTAAGTCCGCTTCTTAACCCCTCACACAGCCATTAAAATATCATGAGTCACTTTTGTGTACGGGGTCTGTTAGAAAAGTATCGGACCTTTTTATTTTTTTCAAAAACCTGATGGATTTGAATCACGTGTGCTTGCATGAGCCAACCTTGAACCTTCGTGCGCATGCATGAACTTTTTCACGCCTGTCAATTGCATAATTTCCTGGTAAGCAGCCTTTGTGTGAGGTGTGTGTCGTGCGCTCGGCGTTTTTTCATTCCAAGGAAAAAGACGGAATGACTGGAGCAGCGCCCCATCAAATTTTGCCAGAAACCTTATCCCTTATCCATGGATCAGGTCTCAGCTCTGGACTCACCAATTTCACAACAGGAGGTATTAGAAGCTACTAAATCATTACAGCTGCATAAATGATGGTTTACCAACTGAGTTTTATTCTGCATTTTCAGAACAGTTTGCTCCAATTTTAATGTACACAGACTCTCTAAATAAAGGGTCCCTTCCTGCCACCTTAAACCAGTTATGCATAACATTGCTGTTGAAAAAAAGATAAAAACCGTTTAGAATCTTACAGACCAATTTCACTTCTCAATAGTTACTATAAAATACTAGCCAAGCACATCCGGATCAAACTGGCTTTGTAAAAAATCGTGGCTCCTTTTTTTAATATCCGCCGGTTGTTAACATTATATAGACCCCCAATCAGGCTGGTGCTGAGTGCCTTCCCTCAATGGATGCAGAGAAGACATTTGACAGAGTAGAATAGGAGTATCTATTTGAAGCTCTGGAAAGTTTGAGATTTGGCAAGTCATTCATTTCTTGGGTTAAAATTTTATATGAGTGCCCAATAGCTATGGTCTTGACCAGTAACTCATACTCTAAACCATTTTCTCTGCATCATGGGACCCACTTGTCAGGATGCCCACTTAGCCTGCTACTCTTTGTTTTGGATATTGAACCCTTGGCTATAGTAAATAGAGCTAATAACTTAATTAAAGACATCACAAGATGTAATACTGAACATAAATTATCTCTCTATGCAGATGACCTTTTGCTGTTTGTTTCTCAGGCAACATCCAGTATACCTCACTTTTTAACACTCCTCAGCCAGTTTGGAGGAATTTCCGGGTAAAAACTAAACAAACAAAAGCGAGCTGTTGCTGCTGAACCTAAATGGTTTAGCACTTACCACTATTAATGTTCCTTTTAAGATTATTACACATGGCTTAGTTTATTTGGGCATCACTGTAACAAAGACTTATAAAGACCTCTACAAAAACAATTTTAGTAACTTCCACCATTCGGAAGATTCAGACGGCTTTCGATGGCTTTTCAGTCGTGTGACTATCCAACAAATTGTGGAAGAGGTGGGCATGTCACAACATGTCCTGTGAGGCTTCAACACAGAGTTGCTTTTGCTCCACCATCAGCTTTGTGCCGAAGCCATCGGCATGAATTTCGCTGCAACTCTTGTCATGGCCAAATCTTCTTTCACAGTGGAAAGTGCCAAAAAAGTGCTGATGTCCACCTCTTCCGCAATTTCTCGGATAGTTACACGACGTCCCGCATCACCACAGTGTTCACTTTGGAAATGATCTGGTCATTTCAGCATGTTGATGGCCGCCCGGAGCGTGGCGCGCTCTCCACTGTTGTGCAGATGTTTTTAAACCGGTTGTACCGCTCCTTAATCTGTGTGATGCCCATAGGATCGTCACCGAAAGCCGTCTGAATAATCCAAACGGTTTCCACCTGGCTGTCGCCCAGTTTCTGGCAAAATTTGATGCAGTTGCGCTGCTCCAGTCGTTCCGCCATTTTCCTTGCAAAGAAAATCTGACGAGAGACTCCACCCATCCTCACACAAAGACTGCTTACAAGCAAATGATGCAATTGACAGGCGTGAAAAAATTCACGCATGCGCACGTAGGTTCAAGGTTGGCTCATGCAAGCACACGTGATTCAAATCCATCAGGTTTTTGCAAAAAATAAAAAGGTCGGATACTTTTCTAACAGACCTCGTCTAATAACTAGAGTCCACACTCGAACTGAGACGTGTCCCGGCAAGGAGGCGCGTTCACCATTTTAATTCCATGCACTTTACTGAGCTCGCTCATTGAAGTTCTATTAGTCTCATCAAGAAACAGGTGGAATATGTCAGAAACCGGCACGTGTTGGCAAAGCCACAAACGGCGGAACAAGGGAGACAATATTTCCTTCCATACGTAAGTGGTTTTGGTTCTTCTTGTCACTTTGTCTGTGACATTTGGTTGATAAACAGGTGCATGTTTCCTGCCTGTGTCATCCGACAACATGAACGACACACACACCACTCACACACAGAGATGTGCACACACACCACTGACTTCATGAATGAAACTCAGTCAATAAAGGATAATTGTGTAACAATACGAGGTATCTTATAAAACTAACCGGCAGTTTTATAAAAAAACAAAACTATATGGATTTGAATGACATGCGATTACACCAATCATGCTTGAACCCTCGTGCGCATGCGTGAGTTTTTTCACGCGTGTCGGTGACGTCATTTTCCTGTGGGCAGGCTTTGAGTGAGCACTGGTCCCGCCCTCTCGGCTGAATTCCTTTGTTTGAGACGCTGCTCGAGACGGTGCGCGTTGCTTTATCAAACTTTTTTCAGGACCTGTGAGGGATGTCCGAGTGGACACTATTCGAGAAATTCAGCTGGTTTTCGGTGAAAGGTTTAACGGCTGATGAGAGATTATGGGGTGTTTCTGTCGCTTTAAGGACTTCCCACGGAGCGGGACGTCCTGCAGCGCTTCCAGGCGACGTCGTCTGGCTGTTTCGAGCTGAAATCATCCTAATTTAAGGCTCTGTTGACCCAGGACGTCGTGAGAGAACAGAGAAGATTCAGAAGAGGCCGGCATTAGGAGTTTATGCGGACATTCCACTGTTTAAGGTCATTTTGTAATGAAAGAATGTGCGCGCAAATTCGCCGTCGTTTCCGTGACGACGACGCAAATCCGTCTGCGCCGTGACAGGAAAAACACCTCCGTGTTGAAAATCATTTGTAAAATTCAGGCGGCTTTTGATGGCTTTGATGGCTGAGAAATTGTTTAACAGCTTGGGCATGTTCCAACTTGCCCGTTAAGTTTTCCAACGGAGGTGTTTTTCCTGTCGCAACCCCCCGCGGTCGGGTGCGGCCCGACATGCGACTCTGCCTGCACGTTCTTTCATTACAAAATGACCTTTAACAGTGGAATGTCCGCATAAACTCCTCATGCCGACTTCTTCTGAAAGTTCTCTGTTGTCTGACGACTTACTGGGTGAACAGAGCCTGAAATGTGGAAGTTTTCAACTTGAAACAGCGAGATGACGCCACCTCAGAGCGCAGATCGCCGTCAGGCACCGTGGGCCGTCCTTAAAGCGACACTACCAGACCAAAATCTCTCATCAGCCGTTAAAATTTTCAACGAAAACCAGCTGAATTTATCGAATGGTGTCCACTCAGTTGTGCCTTACAGTTTTGAAAAAATTTTGATCAAACAAAGCAGCAGTCTCTGAGCCATTCCTAAACAATGAAAAAAATCGACGAGAGGGTGGGCAACTCCTCACTCAAAGACTGCCCACAGGCGAATGACGTAACCGACAGGCGTGAAAAAACTCTTGCATGCCCACGAGGGTTCAAGCATGTCTGATGTAATCACACATGATTCAAATCCATATGGTTTTTGAAAAAAATAATAAGGTCGGATAGTTTTCTAATAGACCTCGTATAATATATAGTTTTAGGAGCCGCGCTGCGTTGAACTGGTTGAACACAGCAACAGCAGCAGCTGCAGGGCGTCTCAGCAGCACAGCAGCTTAGTAGCGCAGATCGGTGTAACTTTCAACACTAATATTTTGGAATGTGTGGGTGTCAGAGTAATCTTAATACTTTCCTGACATGATTTTAATGTTAATTAATTTTAATGGCTTGATATCCAGGTCAGAACAGCATTTTAACACGTATTTTGCAAGTGTTTTTCTGAGTGTATTCAGTCGCGAATCCCCACTGAAAATGCACTAACATCCGGGAACTTTGTCAACATTTTGCCCTTTTAGGAGGTGTCATGGCGCTGTCCATGAAGGGACGTTCGCGTTTAGTAGGCAGCATTGGGAGTGCGGAGTCTAGTAGTCATATATAACCTCTTTGAAGCAGACAAAGTAATACTGCCTCCTGCTGGACAGAAGCAGGAATGGCGAAATGAGATCATTCCAGTGCACAAAAATACATGTCTAACAAGTCAGAGAATCAGGTGTTCAAAATTAATTATATCTGTTTTTGTTGTTACCTCCGCCAAGAAGATTATGTTTTCGGTCGCATTCGTTTGTTTGTTGGTTGGTTGGTTGGTTGGATTGTTAGCAGGATTACTCAAAAAAATCCTCAACGGATTTCAATGAAATTTTTACCAGGGGTGTATCTTGGCCTAACTTAGAAGACATTAAATTCTGGTAATGATCCGGAACATGATCCGGATCCAGTAATTTTTTTTAAGGATTCTTTATCATTGCAGGATAGGGCCAATTTCAACATTTTTGCTCACACTGCTCACGTGAGCAATGTGAGTATCCAATCAGAATAAGCGAAGTGCGCATCTCGGGCTGCGCAGTGCATTATGGGTAGGCTAAATTGTTCGACTACCAACCCACAACCTATGGTGGTGGAAAGCAGTGAGGAGTGCAGTGTTTTGGGATCATTTCAACCGCTGGAAAGTTGACGATTTAAAGTGTTTTTGTAAGCTCCGCGGATTGCTTGTTACAACCAGGACTACGTACGGCAGTGTACAGAAGCGGAAAGAAGAGCCGGCTGTGCTTGCGTGTGCTGCATTGTTACAGAAACTACCGTTAGTGCCGAAGAGAGAGCCGCTGTCGAAAATGACCAGTCCTTGTTGATAGCTGGAGAAAAACAAATTTCTGACGTCTTGAAGGCAACTGACAGATGGTTAGATGAAGTCCAGAGACTGAAACTGTGGATATTGCAGAATATTTGCTAAGCAGGGATGAGAAATCGCTACTCCGCCGGCTTCATAATGACGACAATGACGGTGAGCCTCACATATAACCTCTTTGGTTTGTTTTGATAAGTTAACAGACATACAATGATATGTGCATGCATGCAGTTTGTTTATAGAACATGTCAATTTTACAATATTACGCGCCACGTCATTCATGGCACGACATTACAGTCATAAGCCGATGCACGAAAATGGTGGCACAGTTTCAGGATATTGACAAAATAAATGTATGCAAGAAACTTACAATGTTAGTCCGTCTTTTAAGTCCGTCTGGATCTTTCTTTTCTGTTTCGACATTGTGTAGAATGAATGGAGGTTTACGACCACATTTCTTCTTCTTTCCGTCTTTGTTTGGACTCGGCAGAGCTTTGCAATCGTGTGTTTTCAGCCAACTTTCAAGCCTATAAATTCCGTTTGAGCATTTGAAAACAGCACAATGCGCCTCTGTCATTACTGTATGCGTCGCTTAAGGCTTAAAGCCTTTGAAACAATCCCTGTAAAAGCCTTAACTTTTACAGTCCACTAATGCTGCTGTATATGAAATTCAATGGGAGCAGTGTTAGTGTGGT
Source organism: Thalassophryne amazonica (assembly GCF_902500255.1). Taxonomy (NCBI): domain Eukaryota; kingdom Metazoa; phylum Chordata; class Actinopteri; order Batrachoidiformes; family Batrachoididae; genus Thalassophryne; species Thalassophryne amazonica. The sequence goes on from NC_047111.1 coordinate 1,185,627, forward strand.
AGCTGGGATTTTTGCCCCCGTGCATGCGTGGGTCAACGCATGCACAGATGGGTTGCGCACTTCGCTTATTGGTTCACCGTCACATGGTTTTCCAAAATCCAATCGTAGGGCAGATTCACCTCACGTGACACACCAGAGATTATTTGTAGGAGTGATGCGTTACTAGTTTATTATAGTTTGCTGTGTGTTTTGAATAAATGTGTGTGGAAAATTATTTTCCACTTTACTTTTTCCTTTCTTATCACCTCTGCCAAGGAGGTTATATTTTCGGTCGCATCCGTTTGTTTGTTGGTTTGTTAGCAGGATTACTCAAAAAGTTCTCAATGGATTTCAGTGAAATTTTTACCAGAGGTGTATTTTGGTCTAACTTATTCCGGAAAAGAATCTGGGTCCAGGATTTTTTTTTTTTTTTTCCATGTATTTTATGTATTTACTGTACTCAGTATTTGTCATAACACTTAATGGGCCTCATGTATCAACGTTGCGTACGGCGATATTTGAGCGTATATGGGATGTACGCCAAAACGGCTGTGCTACTTGGCATTTATCAATGTGGTCGTTGGCGTACGCTGCACTGAAAATATACACCAGGTCGAGAGGTGGCGTAAATTATACACCAAAATGAACCAGCGCTGGAATCCACATAAAAATGAAGATGATCAACATGATAAACAGTGCCATCATACAAATCAATGCATATGTTACATAAATAACACTTTCCTGATTATACTACATAATAATCAATACAAATCCCGCCTTTGCGGGATTGTTATGGAGCACGATCTGTGGCTACAGCGCTGACAGGAAGGAAAGCGCTGCTCGTCTTTTTCTCCAGACTTTGAGCCTGGAGCCAGAGCAGCGCTGAGCTTAACTTCATGTGGTGTGATCGTTTTAGACAATGAAATTGATAACAACTGTAGTTTCATCATTCCCTTAATTCGCTCGTGCTGCAACCAGGTTTTGTCGTCTCCATTTGATTGTCACAATAAAATAAATACAGAAATACATTTAAAAAATAAAGAAATCTGACAGATTAGGCGTGTCTTAATAATTGAGCGAGCAAATACCCACATGTCAAGTGGAGTTATAGCGAGTGGTCCCTCACTATAACGCCGTTCACCTGTCGTGGCCTCGGAGTCTCGCGGAGTATTTAGTCCAATTTTGCATGCCTTTTTCTTTACAGTGTTCTGTGTTCTGCGTATCTGTTAATAAGAATCTTGTTGCCCAGAAGAGAAAAGAGCGCCAACAACTACTCATAACTGTGTTTGTCACTCGGAAACAAACACCTGCTGCAGCCAGGTGTGAGTGGAAAAAGGCGCAGCGTCAGGATGTAGAGGCCCGATCTGTGACATACTGGTCAGTCACTATTAATAATTTCTTATGTGTCCGACCTCGTTCGTTGATCGTTAAAATTAATTTGTTAGTTCTAAATGCCATCATAATTATTTATAGGAAAACGTTCTATTTTTATTTCTCAAACAAATGTTTGGGCCTGAAAACAGTTTGGTCTTATTTTCCTACTAAGGTTTGAACTTTGAGAGTGTTTACACACGAGAGAAAAGTGAGAAAATGTTCATGCCTGATTAAGAAAGCGTATAAACTGTATAGTGAGGGGTTTTACAGCTTTGAAACGTCGATAATAATTGTAAAAAATAACGCTGACTACGTTGCGGTTTCGCGTATTATGGGCTATTTTTTAGAACGTAACTCCAGCGATTAATGAGGGATTATATACTACAAAACAATTGATACGACAGCCGCTTTTGACGCTCTATTGGCAAGCGTCATGATTGGTGAAGTTCTTTTTCATTGCCGTCTTCCCGGCTTCCATGTCGTAAAATGAGGGTGTGTCTGAAGCGGAGTCTGAATATTTATGGGCGTGTTTATTATAATTACGATCGTTTCCACCCACCGCATTTATCAAGATCACGTCAGGCGTACGCCAGAAATGGGCAGGTGTGCACTGCTTGATACATGTCACAGTGACTTTGGTGTATTTCAAGTTTACACCATAAATTTACGCCACAAGTGCGCAACATTGATACGAGGCCCAAAGTGTGTACGGACACAGAATATGTCTGGTTGTATTTCGTATAAACCTATATTATTCAGTTCACTGAATAATATATGTACCTGTTATGCTCTCTGGTAAATATACAGGAATAAACTGAAATTTTGTCTTCCATCATTTATGTTTATTTATTACATTAATTGTATATGAAAATGTGCATTATGTTATGATATTGAGTTAATGACATCAGATAGGTCACTTTGCCACTGGGGGGATCGCTTTGGTGTCATTGACCCTATGGCCTTCGTGGAGGTTTGTGCTCTCCAAGTGCTTCTAGCTTTTTATTTATTTATTTTAATCAATTTAGCTTTGCACAGGGACTATATGACCTATTCAGAAACACTTCCATTATAACTTTTACACAGGTTTATATTGTGATATATAACGTTACCATGAAAAGATTCAATCGTGATATGAATTTTAAGTCATATTGCCCAACCCTATTATACCCGTTGCATTTGTTTTTCAGGGTCACCCCTGAAGGACTGGGTTTACCAAGTGGAGGTCATAGAGTTTTTGCCTTTTCAACTCTCTTAGCTTGTCGTCTCTTTCTCTTAAATTGGGGGGAAGCTGCCCCACCCACCATATCACGCTGGATAAAAGATGTTTTGTCCAATTTAAAACTTGCAAAAAATCATGTGTGTAATGAAGGGCATTAAAAAGAAATTTTACAAGATTTGGAAACCATTCTTGATATTTTTTTGAGCAACCATCAACACGGGTTCGGGAGTAGATTTGGTTTGACATTTTTCTTTGTTTGAATGATTTTGGTTGGTTATGAGTATTTTTTCTTTCTTTCTTTCTATTTTTCTTCGCTCTCTTGTTTACATATAACCATGTGCCTTTAAAGTAACAGTAAGTCCATATGTTTTTTGTTTTAGGGTGGTTTTTTTATATTGTATTTAATATTGTGAAAAGTTCAATAACTATATTAAACACCTAAAAATTTAATGACAAAATAGAAGTTAAATAAAATAATAATAGTGTATATAATAACAAGAACCTTAACAACAATAGTAAATTAACATTACAAAATTACATAATTAACAGGAAATGAAAGGGTTGAGTTCATCTTCTAAAAATAGTTGAGGTCTAAAGGTTCTAAAACATACTGGAGTCACATACCATTCCAGCTCATTATACAAGTTAATTTATTTCCATCATTACCACAAAAATGCCAGCTGCCTATTTTATAAACACTACCCAGTCTGGAGCCCGTGGATCCCCCCCCCCCCCCCCCCCCCCCCACACACACATACACACACACACGTTTTCTTTCAACTCATTCATTTATTTTCTACACCTGCTTATTCCAAATCAGGGTTGAAACTGCTACCAACTCCATCCTGGAGAAGTTTCGTGGAATTGATCCACTGTGCGCGTGCACCAGACATGTCCACCAGTCTTCCCCCCCACACACACACACACACACACACACACTTCACGCTGTCTGTACTCAGTGTTCGCATCTCTGACAGCATTTACACGTCTTGATTTCATAAGAATTATTTTAGCAGTAAAAGTGACATGTTCATAAAATACATCAAACAGATATAATACCAAAAAAGGAGGCTGAATGACTTCTAGAAGTTATCAGAAGCAGCGGACAGTTTCATTTCACACACTGCTTCGGTTTAAAAATGACCGAAAACAGAAGCCGAGAAATGTTCGGCGCAGCTCAAAAAATAAGACCCAAATAAATCCACCGAGCTGTTCGTCTGAAAGCAGAGACTCACGAACCGTGACGTCAGTCCTCTGACAAAGTTCAGCAAATAGTACAGCTTTGATTTCAAACAACTCACCGCTGAAGAAGAAAATCTGAAGAAACACGACTGTGAACGTTCTGCGTGGAAAAGTCATGATGCTGCAGCCGGACACCGGACCACCGACTCCAAGACCACGGACCACGGACCACAACCCGGCGGCGCGCACGGTCCAGAGGGGCGGAGTCAGGGAGGAGGCGGAGTCAGGGAGGAGGAGATTACGCCGAAAGAACAAGTTTTACTATTATTTCAATCTCACATCTCCTGTTTCTACAGTTATTTACTGTAGAATATCGTTAACTGACCGCTGTTGTTTATTTCCGCCTTTCCCGCGCACGCAGACTGGTGGCCAGAAAACTCCACAATCCAAAACACGCGGGATGATTTCAGACTACGTGCCAACTCTTCATCCCGAAGATCCAAAGCGATATTATGAGAAATTAAATCTTGCAGACGTCGACCGTGAAGGATTTCAAGTTTTTGGAGGCGTCGATGATTTTAGCAGCGGTCTGAGTTCTTACTGTCTTCTGTCTGGTTCCGTGTCTGTGGGCTGAGTGCAGCAGCACGACGTGTTTTAAAGTTAAGGAACTTTGGAAACGCGGTCCAAAAAAAGACACTCGTGCACAGTGCGGTGTTGTGCCGAATTCAGCTCCCCTGCCTGAAAAACACCCCCTTCGCGGGAACGCGCATTTGAACCTCGTCGCCTTTAAACTCACATTTAACAGCACAGATACACAGTTTGCGCCGATAAAATGTACATAAATCAATATGATACTTATTTTATGTCACGTTCTCTCCAGATATGTGGGAGTGAAGAGAATATGTTCATATTTACGAGCACGAATTAGCTGCTTTTGTTCAGTCGGAACGAAGCGTCTGATATTATCATGTTTATTTTATGACGTTTCTTCACAGATGATGGTGTTTGTTTTAGTATTTATTTGTTAAAATCATCTTAATGTTATTCATTGACGTTATGAATGAATATGTAGCTTGTGGAACGTTTGAGGACCCTGTTGAAATTAGCGTCCATTCCTAGTTGTGTCTGTATATAATATATTAATTTATTCAAAGTATCCTAATCACATCATCATCATCATAATTATTAGTATGATGAAAACTATTATTATTGTTGTGATAAAAAAAATTACATACAACACAAACGTGAAAAGCGCATATATTTTTGGAAGTGTGTGTTAAATATATTTTCTGTCTCCATACACTCAACTAAAATATAAAAGCAACACTTTGGTTTTTGCTCTCAGTTTTCATGAACTGAACTTAGCATCTAAAACATTTTCTATATGCACAAAAGACCCATTTCTCTCAAATATTGTTCTCAAATCTGTGTTTGTGAGCACTTCTCCTTTGCTGAGATCATCACAGCTGTGACACATCAATATCCTGATTAGACAGCATGATTATTACACATTTGGGAATCAATCCCACAGCCAGAAGGCCTGGACTAAGAGGTTGAAGATGAGTGTGTATTATTATTATTATTATTATTATCTATTACCTATTAGTATCTGCATTGTGAATATACTCCCAAAATACCCCTCAAATTTTAGCCATTTCCCACTCAGTGTAATTTGAATATTTTCCCTAATTAGTGAAACAAATTTGCTGCAATTAGTTATAATTTATTTTGCCAAATACAAAGAAAAACTCACTAATTGTACATAGTATGTAAGGAATATAAACACTGAGTTAAAACACTACAACACTATGTTATTAAAAGACATTAAAATAAATATTTGAGCAATATTATAACTTAAGCAAATAAACTTAATTGTAATGTAAACACTATGCATACCCTGAGTATTTATTGTATAAAAACACCATTCTAAACATGATCATATTCATTCATTTTCTATACCCACTTACTCCACTCAAGGGTCACGGGGGCTGAAGCTTATCCCAGCAGTCGTGGAGCAAGCGGTAGGCCTCACCCTGGACTGTCTTTATGTGGTCCTACGTACTGTAGGACCACATAAAGACAACCAGCACACACACACACACACACACACACACACACACACACACACACACACACACACACACACACACACACACACACACACACACACTCAATGTCAACTGGAATATTAAAATATTTGAGCAAATACCCAAGAAACATAAATGTATAAACTGTTTATTTTATTTGAAACACCACTTTAAACATATGCAATAAAATTAAAACATTTAAGCAATATATAAAAAGTTAACAAACTGTTTTGTAATTATAACACCACTGTACATATGATTAGAAATACAACGTTAAAATAAATATTAAAGCAATAATTTTAAAAAGTTAACAAATAAACTGTCTTGTAATTATAACACCACTGTACATATGATTAGAAATACAATATTAAAATAAATATTTAAGCAACAACATAAAAAGTTAACAAATAAACTGTCTTGTAATTATAACACCACATATGATTAGAAATACAATATTAAAATAAATATTAAAGCAACAACATAAAAAAGTTAACAAATAAACTGTCTTGTAATTATAACACCACATATGATTAGAAATACAATATTAAAATAAATATTAAAGCAACAACATAAAAAAGTTAACAAATAAACTGTCTTGTAATTATAACACCACATATGATTAGAAATACAATATTAAAATATTAAAGCAACAACATAAAAAAGTTAACAAATAAACTGTCTTGTAATTATAACACCACATATGATTAGAAATACAATATTAAAATAAATATTAAAGCAACAACATAAAAAAGTTAACAAATAAACTGTCTTGTAATTATAACACCACATATGATTAGAAATACAATATTAAAATAAATATTAAAGCAACAACATAAAAAAGTTAACAAATAAACTGTCTTGTAATTATAACACCACATATGATTAGAAATACAATATTAAAATAAATATTAAAGCAACAACATAAAAAAGTTAACAAATAAACTGTCTTGTAATTATAACACCACATATGATTAGAAATACAATATTAAAATATTAAAGCAACAACATAAAAAAGTTAACAAATAAACTGTCTTGTAATTATAACACCACATATGATTAGAAATACAATATTAAAATAAATATTAAAGCAACAACATAAAAAAGTTAACAAATAAACTGTCTTGTAATTATAACACCACATATGATTAGAAATACAATATTAAAATAAATATTAAAGCAACAACATAAAAAAGTTAACAAATAAACTGTCTTGTAATTATAACACCACATATGATTAGAAATACAATATTAATAAATATTAAAGCAACAACATAAAAAAGTTAACAAATAAACTGTCTTGTAATTATAACACCACATATGATTAGAAATACAATATTAAAATAAATATTTAAGCAACAACATAAAAAGTTAACAAATAAACTGTCTTGTAATTATAACACCACATATGATTAGAAATACAATATTAAATAAATATTAAAGCAACAACATAAAAAAGTTAACAAATAAACTGTCTTGTAATTATAACACCACATATGATTAGAAATACAATATTAAAATAAATGTTAAAGCAACAACATAAAAAAGTTAACAAATAAACTGTCTTGTAATTATAACACCACATATGATTAGAAATACAATATTAAAATATTAAAGCAACAACATAAAAAAGTTAACAAATAAACTGTCTTGTAATTATAACACCACATATGATTAGAAATACAATATTAAAATAAATATTAAAGCAACAACATAAAAAGTTAACAAATAAACTGTCTTGTAATTATAACACCACATATGATTAGAAATACAATATTAAAATAAATATTAAAGCAACAACATAAAAAAGTTAACAAATAAACTGTCTTGTAATTATAACACCACATATGATTAGAAATACAATATTAATATAAATATTAAAGCAACAACATAAAAAAGTTAACAAATAAACTGTCTTGTAATTATAACACCACATATGATTAGAAATACAATATTAAAATAAATATTAAAGCAACAACATAAAAAAGTTAACAAATAAACTGTCTTGTAATTATAACACCACATATGATTAGAAATACAATATTAAAATAAATATTAAAGCAACAACATAAAAAAGTTAACAAATAAACTGTCTTGTAATTATAACACCACATATGATTAGAAATACAATATTAAAATAAATATTAAAGCAACAACATAAAAAAGTTAACAAACTGTCTTGTAATTATAACACCACATATGATTAGAAATACAATATTAATATAAATATTAAAGCAACAACATAAAAAAGTTAACAAATAAACTGTCTTGTAATTATAACACCACATATGATTAGAAATACAATATTAAAATAAATATTAAAGCAACAACATAAAAAAGTTAACAAATAAACTGTCTTGTAATTATAACACCACATATGATTAGAAATACAATATTAAAATAAATATTAAAGCAACAACATAAAAAGTTAACAAATAAACTGTCTTGTAATTATAACACCACATATGATTAGAAATACAATATTAAAATAAATATTAAAGCAACAACATAAAAAGTTAACAAATAAACTGTCTTGTAATTATAACACCACATATGATTAGAAATACAATATTAAAATAAATATTAAAGCAACAACATAAAAAGTTAACAAATAAACTGTCTTGTAATTATAACACCACATATGATTAGAAATACAATATTAATATAAATATTAAAGCAACAACATAAAAAAGTTAACAAATAAACTGTCTTGTAATTATAACACCACATATGATTAGAAATACAATATTAAAATAAATATTAAAGCAACAACATAAAAACGTTAACAAATAAACTGTCTTGTAATTATAACACCACATATGATTAGAAATACAATATTAATATAAATATTAAAGCAACAACATAAAAAAGTTAACAAATAAACTGTCTTGTAATTATAACACCACATATGATTAGAAATACAATATTAAAATAAATATTAAAGCAACAACATAAAAAAGTTAACAAATAAACTGTCTTGTAATTATAACACCACATATGATTAGAAATACAATATTAATATAAATATTAAAGCAACAACATAAAAAAGTTAACAAATAAACTGTCTTGTAATTATAACACCACATATGATTAGAAATACAATATTAAAATAAATATTAAAGCAACAACATAAAAAAGTTAACAAATAAACTGTCTTGTAATTATAACACCACATATGATTAGAAATACAATATTAATATAAATATTAAAGCAACAACATAAAAAAGTTAACAAATAAACTGTCTTGTAATTATAACACCACATATGATTAGAAATACAATATTAAAATAAATATTAAAGCAACAACATAAAAACGTTAACAAATAAACTGTCTTGTAATTATAACACCACATATGATTAGAAATACAATATTAATATAAATATTAAAGCAACAACATAAAAAAGTTAACAAATAAACTGTCTTGTAATTATAACACCACATATGATTAGAAATACAATATTAAAATAAATATTAAAGCAACAACATAAAAAGTTAACAAATAAACTGTCTTGTAATTATAACACCACATATGATTAGAAATACAATATTAATATAAATATTAAAGCAACAACATAAAAAAGTTAACAAATAAACTGTCTTGTAATTATAACACCACATATGATTAGAAATACAATATTAAAATAAATATTAAAGCAACAACATAAAAAAGTTAACAAATAAACTGTCTTGTAATTATAACACCACATATGATTAGAAATACAATATTAAAATAAATATTAAAGCAACAACATAAAAAAGTTAACAAATAAACTGTCTTGTAATTATAACACCACATATGATTAGAAATACAATATTAATATAAATATTAAAGCAACAACATAAAAAAGTTAACAAATAAACTGTCTTGTAATTATAACACCACATATGATTAGAAATACAATATTAAAATAAATATTAAAGCAACAACATAAAAAAGTTAACAAATAAACTGTCTTGTAATTATAACACCACATATGATTAGAAATACAATATTAATATAAATATTAAAGCAACAACATAAAAAAGTTAACAAATAAACTGTCTTGTAATTATAACACCACATATGATTAGAAATACAATATTAAAATAAATATTAAAGCAACAACATAAAAAGTTAACAAATAAACTGTCTTGTAATTATAACACCACATATGATTAGAAATACAATATTAATATAAATATTAAAGCAACAACATAAAAAAGTTAACAAATAAACTGTCTTGTAATTATAACACCACATATGATTAGAAATACAATATTAAAATAAATATTAAAGCAACAACATAAAAAGTTAACAAATAAACTGTCTTGTAATTATAACACCACATATGATTAGAAATACAATATTAAAATAAATATTAAAGCAACAACATAAAAAAGTTAACAAATAAACTGTCTTGTAATTATAACACCACATATGATTAGAAATACAATATTAAAATAAATATTAAAGCAACAACATAAAAAAGTTAACAAATAAACTGTCTTGTAATTATAACACCACATATGATTAGAAATACAATATTAAAATAAATATTAAAGCAACAACATAAAAAGTTAACAAATAAACTGTCTTGTAATTATAACACCACATATGATTAGAAATACAATATTAAAATAAATATTAAAGCAACAACATAAAAAAGTTAACAAATAAACTGTCTTGTAATTATAACACCACATATGATTAGAAATACAATATTAAAATAAATATTAAAGCAACAACATAAAAAAGTTAACAAATAAACTGTCTTGTAATTATAACACCACATATGATTAGAAATACAATATTAAAATAAATATTAAAGCCATTATATGAAAACCTAAAAAAATTGCAGTTGCAATAAACCCAGTATAAAGAATATTAAAATCTATATATGTTTTCAATAAAATGATAAACTAACAATCACTAACAATCGATTAAATGTTTCCAAAACATTCCATGCTACTTTTGAACACAAGAGATGCCATCACTTGCGCCCAGGGAACAGGTACCCCTGATCCAAAGGAGGCTTCTGTACACAGGTGTGGTGGTACCACCTCTGACATATGTCACAGCCAATCTGTGTAAACAAGGACATGGATTGTTACTTTATTCATGACCCCTGTGGACAGCTGGGTGTTTACTGTGTACACAGCCCAGAACCTCCCCCCATTGTCAAGCAGAGCCGCTGACAACAAACCACTGAGAACAAATCCCATTTCTTGGGGTCACGTTGCTAACCGGATGTGACGTAGTGCCGTGCTCACCTATTATATGGAATCCATACGTCTAGACCCCTTGCAGTCATGTGACCCGGCCACTCCCCATCACCATGTTGTCGGTCACATGCAGGGCTTCAAGGATTATTTACACGAGAAGCAACGTACGTACTGGAAAGTGTGGGACAAGCTTTGAGATAAACTCATCATGTCTGATCATGATAGTGGAGTACCAGTACTCCTTCTGGTGCTGAATTACAGCGGTACAAGGACACAATTGCCATTTTTGGTGTTCTTGTAATGTACACAGCACCAGGTGTGATTTCTTTGACTGCACCTGGAGCGACATTGTTACCACCACGTGTGTAAGTTCACTCAGGACTTAATGAGTTAATTGAGGATTGCAGACTTGCATATTTCTAAGTTTTTAGTGACAATATTCGTCATTAACTTTATTGAATGTTGTGTACGCTGCTGTGTGATTGTGGAGAAAAAACAAGCCGGGTCTCATTCTTTTTTCTTTTTTGTGGTGTTGTTGCAACTTCCTTAGTGAAATGAGTAATGTTTTAGTGGTCCGTTTTTTTATTTCACTATTTCTAACCCTACCCACGCAGTAAAATCACCAGTGTTAAATTAACACTGACAGTGACCATATGGTCCCACTCTGACCATAGTAGGCCCATATGTACACTGACAGTGTTAACACTGTCAGTGTTAGTTTTACATCGGTGATTTTACTGTGCATGGCGTAATAGCGGAAAAATGGCAAAAAAAAAAAACGGAGGAAAGACAAGTTGAGATGGCTTGTTTACACAGCCAAACAGCCAAGCGTATTGTGACTGACTAAACTTGACCTTCAGCTGTGCGTGGCACCACCCTGCACGTGACCTGTGATGTCATGTGCAAAGCGTCTATATACGAGGTCTGTCCATAAAGTATTGTACCTTTTTATTTTTTTTAAACTATATGGATTTGATTCATATGTTTTCATGTCACACAAGCTTGAACCCTCGTGCGCATGCGTGAGTTTTTCCACGCCTGTCGGTGACGTCATTCGCCTGTGAGCACGCCTTGTGGAAGGAGTGGTCCCGCCCCGTCATCGGATTTTCATTGTCTGGAAATGGTGGAATGATTTGGGGGTTTTTTTCCATCAGAATTTTTTCAGAAGCTGTTAGAGACTGGCACCTGGAAACTATTCGAAAAATTTATCTGGCTTTCGGTGAAAATTTTATGGGCTTCACAGAGAATAAGGTCTGTTACTACAGCTTTATGGACCCCTTTAAGGACGCTCAGCGCGCCGCGCTCCGAACTGCGACGACACGGCACAAGCCACCGGACCATTTCTGAGCTGATGGCTCTGTGGATACGAGACTGTCGTGTGCTCTTTCTCTGGTTATCACAAGAGCTGGACATCAGCCATTTTCCGGCAGATTTCACTTTTAACAAGAGATTTTGTCATGGAAAGCCGAGCGGAGGCTTCGCGTCTAAAGACCGATTCACTTTGGAAGTGAAACAAAGGAACACCTCCGTTTCGGCGTGTCAGAGGACAAGTTTGGACATGTCTATCTCGGCTTTCGATGCTTACCAGGCCAGTAAGTATCAGTGAAATTGTGGAGAGCTGGACATGTCCAAACTTGTCCTCTGACACGCCGAAATGGAGGTGTTCCGTTGTCTCGCTTCCAAAGTGAATCGGTCTTTACGCGCGAAGCCTCCGCTCGGCTTTCCATGACAAAATCTCTTGTTAAAAGTGAAATCTGCCGGAAAATGGCTGATGTCCAGCTCTTGTGATAACCAGAGAAAGAGCACACGACGGTCTCGTATCCACAGAGCCATCAGCTCAGAAGTGGTCCGGTGGCTTGTGCCGCGACGTCGCAGCTCGGAGCGCGGCGCGCTGAGCGTCCTTAAAGGGGTCCATAAAGCTGTAGTAACAGACCTTATTCTCTGTGAAGCCCATAAAATTTTCACCGAAAGCCAGATAAATTTTTCGAATGGTTTCCAGGTGCCAGTCTCTAACAGCTTCTGAAAAAATTCTGATGGAAAAAAAACCCCAAATCATTCCACCATTTCCAGACAATGAAAATCCGATGATGGGGCGGGACCACTCCTTCCACAAGGAGTGCTCACAGGTGAATGACGTCACCGACAGGCGTGGAAAAACTCACGCATGCGCACGAGGGTTCAAGCTTGTCTGACGTAAAAACATATGAATGAAATCCATATAGTTAAAAAAAAAATAAAAAGGTACGATACTTTATGGACAGACCTCACTTGGGAAATGTATTTACTTCTTTTTTTAGAAAAAAACACAGCTGAGTTATTATTATTATTATTATTATTATTGTTATACATTTGTCTACAGATTAGAGTCTGTATACCATGACTTTTTTTTCTATAAGGTGATAACTTTTTCAACAGCAGTTTCAATTATCCAGCCCCTGTAATTCCACATCAGACTCTTGTAGAAGACAGTTCACCATGGGAGGCTTTGGGCACAAATCTAAAAATTACATTTTTTAATTGACCAAGTGTTATGTGTCGGACGCAGCTCGGAGAACCGACCAGCGTTTGAAGGACCCAGTATGAAATAAGCAGAGCACGGTACAAAGGCTAACTGAATTTAATACATAACAGTGATAATATAACAAAAAGGTGCGGCCTGGCGTGGTGCGCTCCCAGCAGCGCTAACGGTCCGGAGCCAGAAGCTGTTTCGGACCCAAGGACCCCGCCGACACCCCCCAGGTGGCCGCAACAACCGAGTCTGTGAAAGAAGGAACCATTATGTGAGTCCACACTCTACACACAGAACACTTAAAGGTGTACAAACAGCAAACACTTCCTGGCTTGATTACTGATCAGCTTCCCAACCTGCAGGCATGGAACATCCCGTTCACAAAACTCCACTGCAGTGGAAGCTGATACATGACTAACAAACAGCTCAATACAATAAGGTGTGAGGGACACCACATTTACTGACTGTATAACTGTTAGTCACAAAATCTAACGTACCTCAGGAAGTGTGCTGACGAGCGTGAGACCTCACCCCCTCCTCTTTCACAGACTGTGCATCAAACCTGGACGTTCTCAGCATCCGCTGCTGATGAGATGGCTCCCAAGACGACGATCTCACCCGTCTGGTCACAAGGTCGAGTCTCTGGCAAATACACACTGTGCACTCCAGTCTTAAATGCCAACATGCTCCAATCCATCCAGATGCACCACAGCTGTGAGTCCTGACGAGTCGCAGGTGATCAGGGTGAGGTCCTGACAGCCTCAGCAACACAGCCACTCAGTCCCAAACGCACGCCACCTGGGAGGAAAACCAAAAAACAGAAACAAACCGGCAGCCAGGCCCCCCCAGCCATATAACACCAAGGACCAAAAAGCATTTTTCTTTGATGTTGTGAGCCACATTTTGCACATACCTAATCATGGTCCTCCATCCCACAATAAAAGCACAGACTGCTCAGATCATCTGTTAATATAGTTTTTATTCAACACACACTGTTGTAGTATGTTTAGATTAATACAGTTTGCATTGCAGAGTACTCATTAAATTGTTTAATATTTCTAAGACAACATGCATGATTGACAATGCTGAGAAAAAACAAAGGAAATGTACCAGAATTTCTGACGGGAGAAGAGTCCATGTCCAGCCTTAACCTGTCCACGGCCGTCTGTGAGGTGTCCAGATCTATTTCGTCTCCCTGTAAAATTTTCTCTGCAAACTACAGACAACTTTGATTAGTAGAATGACATGAAGATGTCATCAACACCGCCCCCCCCTCCATCAGTTATGTACTTTTCAAACACTTGAGTGTTATACGTAGTGAATGTATAATATCAGCACATTTAATACTGTCTCCATCAGCCTCTGTAATCATTTGTAGTTTGAAAAAATGTTTAGAGATCTGCATTCCACACTCACTTTTAAGGCCAGGACACCACAGGATGAACCATCTTGCTGAGTTGAATGTGGGAGAGTGCTGCACGTCCACCTTGAAACACTGCAGCCTTTCTTCCTCATGAATGCTCTAAAGTACGAGGTCTCTTAGATAATAAACTGACACTTTTATTTTTTTTTTAACTATATGGATTTGAATGACATGCGATTACACCAATCATGCTTGAACCCTCGTGCGCATGCGTGAGTTTTTTCACGCGTGTCGGTGACGTCATTTCCCTGTGGGCAGGCCTTGAGTGAGATGTGGTCCCGCCCTCTCGGCTGAATTCCTTTGTTTCACACGCTGCTCGAGACGGCGCGCGTTGCTTTAGCAAAATTTTTTCTGGACCTGTGAGGAATATCCGAGTGGACACTATTCGAGAAATTAAGCAGGTTTTCTGTGAAAAGTTTAACGGCTGATGAGAGATTATGGGGTGTTTCTGTCAGTGTAAGGACTTCCCACGGAGCAGGACGTCCTGCAGCGCTTCCAGGCGCCGTCGTCGGCCTGTTTCGAGCTGAAAACATCCTAATTTAAGGCTTAATTCACCCAGGACATCGTGAGAGAACAGAGAAGATTCAGAAGAGGCCGGCATGAGGACTTTATGCGGACATTCCACTGTTTAAGGACATTTTTTTAATGAAAGACGTACGCGCAAATTCGCCGAGTCGTTTCCGTGACGACTCGGCAAATCTGTGTGCGCCGCGACAGGAAAAACACCTCCGTGTTGAAAACCATTTGTAGAATTCAGGCGGCTTTTGATGGCTTTCAACAAGTGAGTAACTGAGAAATTGTTTAACAGCTTGGGCATGTTCCAACTTGCCCGTTAAGATTTCCAACGGAGGTGTTTTTCCTGCCGCGACCCCCCGCGGTCGGGTCCGGCCCGACATGCGACTCTGCCCGCACGTTCTTTCATTACAAAATGTCCGTTAACAATGGAATGTCCGAATAAACTCCTCATGCCGACTTCTTCTGAAAGTTCTCTGTTCTCTGACGACTTACTGGATCAACAGAGCCTGAAATGTGGAAGTTTTCAACTTGAAACGGTGAGACGCTGCCGCCTCGAAGCGCAGATCACCATCAGGCGCCGTGGACCGTCCTTAAAGCGACACTACCAGACCAAAATCTCTCATCAGCCGTTAAAATTTTTACCGAAAACCAGCTGAATTTATTGAATGGTGTCCACTCAGTTGTGCCTTACAGTTTTGAAAAAAAATTTATCAAACAAAGCAACAGTCTCTGAGCCATTCCTAAACAATGAAAAAAATCGACGAGAGGGTGGGCGACTCCTCACTCAAAGACTGCCCACAGGCGAATGACGTAACCGACAGGCGTGAAAAAACTCTCACATGCCCACGAGGGTTCAAGCATGTCTGATGTAATCACACGTGATTCAAATCCATATGGTTTTTGAAAAAAATAATAAGGTCGGATACTTTTCTAATAGATCTTGTATTGATACATGTGTAAAAATCTTTTAACAAGTCACTGGTCACAAGTACAGGTTATAATCAAATTTACCTTGTAGACTCTAAACAGATCTTGATCTTTTGATTTGTTTCTCCAAGTGGATCCACAATAAAAGCCTTCTCATGTGGGTACATAACCTTTTTTTGTTCATAGACAAACACAGCACATTAGGTATTGTGATATTCTACAGTCTATGTATTGTGTTTCCTCTTTTAATAGCTGAAATCATCTATGCATGGTTAATTTTAATCAAGTACATGGCCAATTTTGTCGTGTATATACCACGACAGATACAGAGTTTGAAGTTTTGAGATGTGTGCAATGGTCCTGTTCTCACCACCAGCATCCAGTAATTGTTCTCATTCACAATTCCCACTATCAGTTTGTGTGCCATTGGATCAATCTGAAAGTAGAATTAAAACCAAAGTCTGTCACTTCAAAAATGCATATTTGCAACATTTTCAAAATCCTGAATCATTAAAATGCAGAACATACCTGAATTCTGCAAATCCAAGGTGGATCTGCATGTTGAATTGGCACAGGTTTTACGTCGGATGCCCTTCCTGACGCAACTCCACATTACATGGAGAAATGTGGCAGGGGTGGGATTTGAACCCGGAACCTTCTGCACTGAAACCAAGCACATTAACCACTTGGCCACCGACAGTGTTTTGTAAATATTTTAACATCATCCACTTGCTTGTGGAATTGAGAATTTCATTAAATAAGTAATCAGTACCTCACTCTGTAGTTCTTTATTATGAGCAATCTTTGCAAAAAGCAGTTTGTAGGGACCCACTTTAGAAAGTAGAAGAACATGGACATTTTTTTCCAGCCCATGCTTCCTGAACATCTGGGGAGAAGAATATTGCAATATACATTATTACCATCAATATTATACTCCAAGTTTCACAAATTGCTATTCAACTAGTTAATTCGATATGCTACATACATTTTTCATTTCGTGTGTGTACATGTTTTGGAGCTGCTATGGTAGCTGCTGAGTCATGGCCTGTTGTTGCTGTGGAGGCTGGTGGCGCTGTGGAGGCTGGTGGCGCTGTGGAGGCTGGTGGCGCTGTGGAGGCTGGTGGCGCTGTGGAGGCTGATGGCGCTGTGGAGGCTGGTGGCGCTGTGGAGGCTGGTGGCGCTGTGGAGGCTGATGGCGCTGTGGAGGCTGGTGGCGCTGTGGAGGCTGATGGCGCTGTGGAGGCTGGTGGCATTGTGGAGGCTGGTGGCATTGTGGAGGCTGGTGGCGCTGTAGAGGCTGGTGGCGCTGTGGAGGCTGGTGGCGCTGTGGAGGCTGGTGGCATTGTGGAGGCTGGTGGCGCTGTGGAGGCTGGTGGCGCTGTGGAGGCTGGTGGCGCTGTGGAGGCTGATGGCGCTGTGGAGGCTGGTGGCGCTGTGGAGGCTGGTGGCGCTGCGGAGGCTGGTGGCATTGTGGAGGCTGGTGGCGCTGTGGAGGCTGGTGGCGCTGTGGAGGCTGGTGGCGCTGTGGAGGCTGATGGCGCTGTGGAGGCTGGTGGCGCTGTGGAGGCTGGTGGCGCTGTGGAGGCTGATGGCGCTGTGGAGGCTGGTGGCGCTGTGGAGGCTGATGGCGCTGTGGAGGCTGGTGGCATTGTGGAGGCTGGTGGCATTGTGGAGGCTGGTGGCGCTGTAGAGGCTGGTGGCGCTGTGGAGGCTGGTGGCGCTGTGGAGGCTGGTGGCATTGTGGAGGCTGGTGGCGCTGTGGAGGCTGGTGGCGCTGTGGAGGCTGATGGCGCTGTGGAGGCTGGTGGCGCTGTGGAGGCTGGTGGCGCTGCGGAGGCTGGTGGCATTGTGGAGGCTGGTGGCGCTGTGGAGGCTGGTGGCGCTGTGGAGGCTGGTGGCGCTGTGGAGACTGGTGACGCTGTGGAGGCTGGTGGCATTGTGGAGGCTGGTGGCATTGTGGAGGCTGGTGGCATTGTGGAGGCTGGTGGCATTGTGGAGGCTGGTGGCGCTGTGGAGGCTGGTGACGCTGTGGAGGCTGATGGCGCTGTGGAGGCTGGTGGCATTGTGGAGGCTGGTGGCATTGTGGAGGCTGGTGGCGCTGTAGAGGCTGGTGGCGCTGTGGAGGCTGATGGCGCTGTGGAGGCTGATGGCGCTGTGGAGGCTGGTGGCGCTGTGGAGGCTGATGGCGCTGTGGAGGCTGGTGGCATTGTGGAGGCTGGTGGCATTGTGGAGGCTGGTGGCGCTGTAGAGGCTGGTGGCGCTGTGGAGGCTGGTGGCGCTGTGGAGGCTGGTGGCGCTGTGGAGGCTGGTGGCATTGTGGAGGCTGGTGGCGCTGTGGAGGCTGGTGGCGCTGTGGAGGCTGATGGCGCTGTGGAGGCTGGTGGCGCTGCGGAGGCTGGTGGCATTGTGGAGGCTGGTGGCGCTGTGGAGGCTGGTGGCGCTGTGGAGACTGGTGACGCTGTGGAGGCTGGTGGCGCTGTAGAGGCTGGTGGCATTGTGGAGGCTGGTGGCGCTCTATAGGCTGGTGGCGCTGTGGAGGCTGGTGGCACTGTGGAGGCTGGTGGCGCTGGTTGAATGAATGCTGTTGGAGCTGAGGGGGCTATGGTTGGTGAGGCTGGGGAGTTTGATTTTTGGATTTTGTGAGGGATTCGAGGTTGCTCCTTCCTTGCAATTTTTAAGTGATCCACATTGACTTTTTTAATAATAGTGCCATCATCTGCCAGCAGATCTGCACTTTTTTCCATGTAATGCTGTCAGTGTGAAAGGGCCAAGGAAGTTTGATCCAATTTGCCACCTTTTCTCTGTTGCCTTCTGATGTTTTCCCTCCACACCATATCACCTATTTGCAAGGTAGGTTTAGGAGCTCCTTTCTTCAGTCTCTTCTGTATAGTCTCTTGCTGCTTGGTGACATTTTCATGAATAATTTGTTTCATGTCATCAAGCCGCTTTATGTCCTCTGAAACAGTTTCCTTTGTCACAGCAGCTTCAACACTGCCATCAACCTATAAATAAATTGTCAACAGATGTTTTTCATTCTTAGTTCATGTTTTCAACATTTGAAAATTATTGGATTGAGACGTGTTTACCAACCATGAAGTGCTCTGGCACCTTGGTTGGGTACAGAGCCTCTCGTCCGAACATCAAGAAGAATGGAGAGAACTGGGTTGTGAATTGTTTCTTTTGTTCGGAGCCCAAACATGACAGCATCCAAATATTCGTCCCAGTTCTCTGGTTTGTTGGCCACCAGCTTGCTGAAAGCTCTAAAACAATAGCAGAATTGGCAAAAGGCATCTCCCAAAAGATATTTCTGGTCCCACAATCAGAATATAATGAAGCCATGGTCAATGATTTTCCTCCCCTTTGTATGGAACCATTCATCCTCTGGACCAGCCCGTTGGTTTGAGGATGGTCAGGCGAACAGAGACTCCAAGCAATTCCCAACTTGGCACATACGTATGTTCTTGTTTATCTGTCAATACAAATGCATATTATATGGGTTTTAAAAAATTATGTGCAAGATGAATATGTTTTGGGGCTATGAATATCCTTGAATTAATAAACGTTTTGGGGATTCAAACTGATGGAAAAATTTGATAATGCTTGTTGTCACTTCGGTTGCCGTTTTGTTGCAGAGCAGATATGTTTGTGGCCATTTTGCCAGGTAATCAACCATGACGCAGATATACTGATAGTCACTTTTATCTGTCTGTAGTTTTCCTATCAGATCCATTCCAAGCAGTTCAAATGGTCGTCTGACCTGGGAAAGAAATAAAGTAATAATATACAGTAGTGTTCAGAATAATAGTAGTGCTATGTGACTAAAAAGATGAATCCAGGTTTTAAGTATATTTCTTGGGAAACATGGGAAACAAGGTACCAGTAGATTCAGTAAATTCTCACAAATCCAACAAGACCAAGCATTCATGATATGCACACTCTTAAGGCTATGAAATTGGGCTATTAGTAAAAAAAAGTAGAAAAGGGAGTGTTTCACAATAATAGTAGCATCTGCTGTTGATGCTACAAACTCAAAACTTTTAAGTTCAAACTGCTTTTTTAGCAATCCTGTGAATCACTAAACTAGTATTTAGTTGTATAACCACAGTTTTTCATGATTTCTTCACATCTGCGAGGCCTTAATTTTGTTGGTTTGGAACCAAGATTTTGCTGGTTTACTAGTGTGCTTGGGGTCATTGGCTTGTTGAAACACCTATTTAAAGGGCATGTCCTCTTCAGCATAAGGCAACATGACCTCTTCAAGTATTTTGACATATCCAAACTGATCCATGATACCTGGTATGTGATATATAGGCCCAACACCATATTAGGAGAAACATGCCCATATCATGATGCTTGCACCACCATGCTTCACTGTCTTCACTGTGAACTGTGGCTTGAATTCAGAGTTTGGGGGTCGTCTCACAAACTGTCTGCGGCCCTTGGACCCAAAAAGAACAATTTTACTCTCATCAGTCCACAAAATATTCCTCCATTTCTCTTTAGGCCAGTTGATGTGTTCTTTGGCAAATTGTAACCTCTTCTGCACATGTCTTTTATTTAACAGAGGGACTTTGCGGGGGATTCTTGCAAATAAATTAGCTTCACACAGGCGTCTTCTAACTGTCACAGCAGGTAACTCCAGACTGTCTTTGATCATCGTGGAGCTGATCAATGGGTGAGCCTTTGCCATTCTGGTTATTCTTCTATCCATTTTGATGGTTGTTTTCCATTTTCTTCCATGCGTCTCTGGTTTTTTTTGTGTCCATTTTAAAGCATTGGAGATCATTGTAGATGAACAGCCTATAATTTGTTGCACCTGCGTATACGTTTTCCCCTCTCCAATCAACTTTTTAATCAAACTACGCTGTTCTTCTGAACAATGTCTTGAACGTCCCATTTTCCTCAGGCTTTCAAAGAGAAAAGCATGTTCAACAGGTGCTGGCTTCATCCTTAAATAGGAGACACCTGATTCACACCTGTTTGTTCCACAAAACTGACAAACTCACTGACTGAATGCCACACTACTATTATTGTGAACACACCCTTTTCTACTTGTTTTTTTTTTACTAATAGCCCAATTTCAGAGCCTTAAGAGTGTGCATATCATGAATGCTTGGTCTTGGATTTGTGAGAATCTACTGAATCTACTGGTACCTTGTTTCCCATGTAACAATAAGAAATATACTCAAAACCTGGATTAATCATTTTAGTCACATAGCACTACTATTATTCTGAACACTACTGTACCTATGTGAGAATGTTGTTATTTACAGTAAGTAATTTGGCTGCAGTGAATCAGCACATTATTTTGTGGATAATGGCACCCCCTAGCACATTATGCTCATATTGCATCTTTTTTATTATTTTATTTATACATATATACATTGTACATTGCACTATTTTGTTATGAATTTATATTGTGCTAATAAATTAAATAATAAAAAAAATTGAATAACTAAGAAAGCATGAACAAAGTGATCAAACTGAAATAACAATCAATACAAAATAAAAGACAAACCACTATCCAGAATCACGAGAAATCATGAATGGATAACAAAACTAATGACTGAATGAAAGATCTAACCACAGACACGAAATCAGATCAACAGAACACAGTGTAATCAAAAACTACACACGAGGGGCAGAACAGCAAAAAGACAGCAGGAAAAGACAGAGGGGAGGGGAGGCGATTACACCAGGCCACACACACAGGAGCTGAAAGGCAGACACACACACGCACACACACACCAGAGAAGGGAGTCACATGCCCGCTCACAGGTACAGAACATCAGGACACGTTCACAACTGCAGGATGCCAGGACACACCCTCACGTGCATGACACAGAACCAGTCATGAAGTCATGAAAAAGGTAATGCAACATCATATTAAGACCTTGTCACAACAGACCTCCATTATTAAACTGGCAGAAAACTTTGGCGGAGATCTCTTGCAAGAGAGAGAAAGCAATGATCTGACACCTGCAACGACTCTAGCAAGACAGGCCAGGGAAAAATACAGCATAAGAGAACAAAAACATCAAATGAACAGATGGAAACAGCACAAAAGGGCTGGTTGATTCCAAGAAGAACTCGAAAAGGAATACATAGACAAAGAAGGATCTATACGGTGGCTTAGAAATGGAGAACTTGATTTTGATGGAGAAAGAATTATAGTTGGGAGCGCAAGATCAGGGACTACTAACAAATGGCTTCCAAAAAAATGGCAGGAATTTCACAGAATGATCAATGCCGATTCTGTCATGCAGCTGTTGAAAGTGTAAACCACTTAGTATCAGCATGTCAGATCGTCATGGCAGACGGACATTACACAAGCCGGCATAACAAGATCTGTAAATACACTCAACAAAAATATAAACGCAACACTTTTGTTGTGTGGGCCGCTGAAGAGGAGGTACTGCTGGCCCACCACCACCAGAGGGCGCCCTGCCTGGAGTGCGGGCTCCAGGCACCAGAGGGCGCCGCCGCCTCACGTGAGCAGCTACGGTGACAGCTGTCACCCATCACCTGAGACAGCTGACGGCAATCATCTGTGGGGTATATCAGCAGGACGGCACCTCCACCTCATTGCCGAGATATCGTTTCTACCAGAGAGGTAACGTATCGAAGCTACGGAGTGTATCTTTTTGGATTTGTGCTTAGTTTGTGGATTACTGTTCCAACGAGAGGTGGAGGTAACTTCCCTGCTGTTCGGAGTCCTGGGTGCAAACGCGCCCCCATCTAACTGTCCTTTGTTCCTCGCCAGCAGTACCAGGTCCGACACGCGGAGGCAGTGGCCACCTGGGAGTTCGGGACTTGGCGGCTCCAGTATTCCCGGGGTCCTGTGGCGGAGGAAGCCGTGTGGTTCCGGTCTTACCTTGGAGAGGCGTCTCCTATCTTCGAGCCTGCCCACACGACACTTTTGTGAATTGACTGTTGTCCATTGCTGTGATTGGTTGTATTTGTTGTGCACATTCACAACAGTAAAGCTTGTTATTTTGACTTACTCCATTGTCCGTTCATTTGCGCCCCCTGTTGTGGGTCCGTGTTCCTACACTTTCCCAACAGGATATCTCGGCCATGAGGTGGAGGTGCCGTCCTGCTGATATACCCCACAGATGATTGCCGTCAGCTGTCTCAGGTGATGGGTGACAGCTGTCACCGTAGCTGCTCACGTGAGGCGGCGGCGCCCTCTGGTGCCTGGAGCCCGCACTCCAGGCAGGGCGCCCTCTGGTGGTGGTGGGCCAGCAGTACCTCCTCTTCAGCGGCCCACACAACAACTTTTGGTTTTGCTCCCATTTTGTATGAGATGAACTCAAAGATCTAAAACTTTTTCCACATACACAATATCACCATTTCCCTCAAATATTGTTCACAAACCAGTCTAAATCTGTGATAGTGAGCACTACTCCTTTGCTGAGATAATCCATCCCACCTCACAGGTGTGCCATATCAAGATGCTGATTAGACACCATGATTAGTGCACAGGTGTGCCTTAGACTGCCCACAATAAAAGGCCACTCTGAAAGGTGCAGTTTTGTTTTATTGGGGGGGGGGGGGGATACCAGTCAGTATCTGGTGTGACCACCATTTGCCTCATGCAGTGCAACACATCTCCTTCACATAGAGTTGATCAGGTTGTCAATTGTGGCCTGTGGAATGTTGGTCCACTCCTCTTCAATGGCTGTGCGAAGTTGCTGGATATTGGCAGGAACTGGTACACACTGTCGTATACGCCGGTCCAGAGCATCCCAAACATGCTCAATGGGTGACATGTCCGGTGACTATGCCGGCCATGCATGAACTGGGACATTTTCAGCTTCCAAGAATTGTGTACAGATCCTTGCAACATGGGGCCGTGCATTATCCTGCTGCAACATGAGGTGATGTTCTTGGATGTATGGCACAACAATGGGCCTCAGGATCTCGTCACGGTATCTCTGTGCATTCAAAATGCCATCAATAAAATGCACCTGTGTTCTTCGTCCATAACAGACGCCTGCCCATACCATAACCCCACCACCACCATGGGCCACTCGATCCACAACATTGACATCAGAAAACCGCTCACCCACACGACGCCACACACGCTGTCTGCCATCTGCCCTGAACAGTGTGAACCGGGATTCATCCGTGAAGAGAACACCTCTCCAACGTGCCAAGAAATGAACATTCAATACACGAGCAACAGCTCTGGTTGACATTCCTGCTGTCAGCATGCCAATTGCACGCTCCCTCAACATCTGTGGCATTGTGCTGTGTGATAAAACTGCACCTTTCAGAGTGGCCTTTTATTGTGGGCAGTCTAAGGCACACCTGTGAGGTGGGATGGATTATCTCAGCAAAGGAGAAGTGCTCACTATCACAGATTTCGACTGGTTTGTGAACAATATTTGAGGGAAATGGTGATATTGTGTATGTGGAAAAAGATTTAGATCTTTGAGTTCATCTCATACAAAATGGGAGCAAAACCAAAAGTGTTGCGTTTATATTTTTGTTGAGTATAATAATAAAAAAACAGACACTCAAAGCTGCAGGACACAGATCCACTCGCATTCATCTCTCTCTCTCTCTCTCACACACACACACACACACACACACACACACACACACACACACACACACACACACACACACACACACACACACACACACACACACACACACACACACACACACAAGCAGAAAATGAAGACAGATGAAAAAAGACCCCACAAAGATAACAAACTCAAAAAAAGCCAAATGGTCCGATGAACAGAACTCCAACAAAATATTCCTTTAAAAATGCTCCACGTACATATCGACAAAGATTTGTCAAATTGAAGTTTTTGTTACATATGTATGTGTTTTTGTGATGAAACAAAAGAGTGATTTTAAGAATGTGAAACAATAGCTACCTGTTGTTTAACAGTATGACAGTTGATTGGCACACCACACATTCTGACACCTGTTTAAAACAGATGATTAAAGCTTTATTGTTTAACAGTATGACAGCTGATTGGCACGCCACACACTCTGACACCTGTTTAAAACAGATGATTAAAGCTTTATTGTTTAACAG